>NC_134490.1:13036565-13326439 GCF_040206685.1 Ascaphus truei | reverse complement strand
GAAATTATTGGGGGTTAAGCTCTGGAGACACACTACTTCAATCTAATTTAAAATAAAAACAGAAAAAAAAAAACAGCTTGGATTGCCTCTTTAATGTTCACAGAAATTATTCACGCCGAAAAAATAACACAATGAAAGAAATTGGGGGGGAAAAGGCCCTTTTTCTGCTGTCTGAATTATTGCAAACTTTTTAAGGTGACTTTGTTTACGTTCAATCACTTTCACAATACAGCATGGCAAGAAATCAATCTGAAATACCTGCAACAGGGCGTTGAGTTCAAATCGCTCTTTGAATAGGAATACTGAAATGCGGAAAAAATATATACACTATTAACGAAAAGTTAAAACGTTTCTGACACCTTGTGCTGTTTCTCTTGAGTAAAGAAAAAAAAATTCCAGTTCCTTTTATTTTTCTGGTAAAATTCATCAGAAACAAGAGTTCTAGATTTCTTGTCGTTCAATTTCTTCCCTGTCAACTGGCTGAAGATTGTTAAGCTCCAAGGAGCAGGGATCCTGTGCTTGTTGTAGCAGTATATTGTATAGTAACATTGGAATATGTTATGCTGTTATTGTATCTTTCGCACACATTTAACTGTGCTGTTATATACAATATGTTGGTGCTTTACAAAAAAATAACAATAATACTATTCTGGAATAGTGAGTAGCTGAGTATTAGTCCTCTGAGGCGGATACATGATTCTAGTGACACTGTGGAGTAAACTGCAGATAAAGTGCAATGATTGAAAGGATTCTGAGTTATACTGGATGTTGTTAATCTAAGGGCAGTATCATCCAGCAGGACATGTTAAGACTTCTACCAAGCTAGGATCTACCACATGGGAGAGTCACAAAGAAGATAGAATTGATTAGGAGGGAATTACATTTCCCAATTTAGCCAATTCCTATGCAGTCACGCACTATGAACAAATATAACGGAGTGACTGAACCTTTTGCTGGTTCGAACTAAACATGGGCAATATAAAATGCACACATTTCTAAAAAAAAGAGGTCCAATGGATTATTTTACATATATGCTCATAGTAGAAATGTAGCAGGCTTTACTGTTCCCCCAGAAAACACAAAATATCTTGTTTTAACACAGAATATCACAACAGAGTTTCAATAGGATTCATGTCAGTGTTGGTGAGGATATCATAGGACAGGGGAGCACAAACTTTTACTGCTGCGCCCCCTTGTCTGGCCTGCTCCAGAGCTTGTGCCGCCCTCCCACCTTGCAGCTGCGTCAAATGACGCTGCAGGGTCATGTGACATCAGGTAACGTAACCCACGGCGTCATTTAACGCAGTGAGGTCACGTCACATGACCCCGCAGTGTCATTTGACGCCGCGTTGCCATGGAGACGCATTAGAGCATCTGAATACCGGTAAGTTTTTTTGTTGCAAAGTCCTCACATGATCCCCCGGCCTTTAATTTTAATGCCTTGGGGAAGAACGCGGGACCTCGGCAACCACCTGTGCCCCCCAGAAAAATTGCCTGCCCCCCCAGTTTGCATACCCCTGTCATAGGATATCCCACTATATCCCACCAAAAAGGAACAATAAAGCCTGCTACAGTGAGATTCTGCATTACAAGTGTTATATGTAACTGAAATGTAATAGGATTCTTATACTGTATGTAATATTATTTAGTATATGTAATATTTAATCTTCTTTACCACAATACTGTGTTTAGTCACTTTTGAAGTGAAACTTCCTTAGTGGCACCTCATTCGTGATGGGGCAAAAAAGAATTGTGGAGACAGAAATGAAACGGATGTGACGTCAGTGCTGGCAGTTGAGGCCGGGCTGTGTTCTGGCTCAGCCCGACCCCAACACTCACATCACACCCGCTCCACAAATCAGATGCGGCGGCGGCGGCGATAGCCGCCGGCGCCGCTCCTAATCGCCCCCCCACCCCCTGAGTCCCACCCCCCTCCACACATTGTGACATATGCGGCGGCGATAGCCGCCGCTCCTAACGGCCGCTGCCATGCCGCGCATGCGCAGTTGTGACGGCGCCGCTGATTCCCCGCCCGTTCCCCGCCCATTGATATGCTGCGCATGCCCGGTAGTCATGGCGACGCTCGAGACGCCATGACTCTCCTCACAGGGACACTGAAGCCCACACTGCTCCCCGGGGCTCTATGCAGGCACTGATCTCCTGCGGGCCTCTCCTCCCGGTGCATGCCCCGGCCGAGGCATAGAACTGCTCCGGTAACGGGGGGGGAGGAGGGGGGTGATGAGTGCGCTGCGTCCCCCACGTCCCCCACAGCACCATCAGAAGCCTCCGAGTCGGCTCCAGCTAACGATGACGCGCTTCTTCCTCTCCCCCGCCGACACTGCCTCCATCTCCTCTGTGCCGCGATCTGGTAGGAATGGGGGGGGGTGGGGGGGGCGGACTGCTGAAAGGGTCTGGGTGCAGGGAAAGGATAAGGGTGCAGGGAAAGGACAAGTGTGCTGGGGGGAGGACAAGTGTGCTGGGGAGAGTCAGGAGAGAGGGGGGCAGGACACACACACACACACACACACACATACACACTGACACATACACACATACTGACTCACATACACACACACACACACACACACACACACATACACACTGACTGACACAACCCCCACACACTGACTGACCCCCCCCACACACACTGACTGACCCCACCCACCCCCCCCCACACACTGACTGACCCACCCCCCCACACACTGACTGACCCACCCCCCCCCACACACACTGACTGACCCACCCCCCCCCCCCACACACCACTGACTGACCCACCCCCACCCCCCCACCACACACACACTGACTGACCCACCCCCCCCCCCCACACACACACTGACTGACCCCCCCCCCCCCACACACTGACTGACCCCCCCACACACTGACTGACCCCCCCCACACACTGACTGACCCCCCCACCACACACTGACTGACCCCCCCCCCACACACTGACTGACCCACCCACACACCCCCCACACACTGACTGACCCACCCCCCCCCACACACTGACTGAAACCACCCCCCCCCCCACACACTGACTGACCCCCCCCCCACACACACTGACTGACCCACCCCCCCACACACACTGACTGACCCACACCCCCCCACACACTGACTGACCCCCACAACTCCCCCACACACTGACTGACCCACCCACCCCCACACACTGACTGACCCACCACCCCCACACACTGACTGACCCACCCACACCCCCCCCCCCCACACACTGACTGACCCACCCACACCCCCCCCCCCACACTGACTGACCCACACCCCCCCACTGACTGACTGACCTCCCCGCACACTGACTGACTGACCCACCCACACCTCCCCGCACACTGTCTGACTGACCCCCGAACACTGACTGAACTGACCCACCCACCCACACCTCCCCCGCACACTGACTGACTGACCCACCCACACCTCCCCGCACACTGACTGACTCACCCACACACTGACTGACTCACCCACACCTCCCCACACACTGACTGACTCACCCACACCTCCCCGCACACTGACTGACTCACCCACCCCTCCCCACACACTGACTGACTGACCCACCCCTCCCCGCACACTGACTGACTCACCCACCCCTCCCACACACTAACTGACTCACCCACACACCCCCGCACACTCTGACCCACCCCCGCACACTCTGACCCACCCACATCCCCCGACACACTGACTGACACACACACTGACTGACACACACACACTGACACAAATACACATACACACTGACTGACACACACACACACACACACACACTGACTGACTGACTGACTGACTGACGTACACACACACTGACACACATACACACAAGGAATTCACACTTAGTGCAAATAGCTAATACATGGGATGTGTGCCGAGCACGCGCATTCTAAGTCAAATTTATTTGCGTTTTGTAACTGAAATTGTATTTTGATTTTTAATTAAAACATCACCAACACAAATACAATTTCTGTGATAAAAGTCAAAAGAAGTTTCACTTACTATGCGCGTGCTCAGCACACACAGCTTTTTTTTTAAGTTATAGCTGGTCTAACTAACTCCACCCATAAAGGCTGGTTATAAAAATAAGCCTCATACTATGTTTCATACACTGTAATCTGAATCAATACACGTTTAATAATAATAGCCGATGTCTTGCACAAATGTAAGAAATAATGATACATAACTATGTGCTCACTAAGAAACAAACATTTTGTCAATATATTCCAGCCTTCTAGCCATCAACAATCATGTAATATCTCTAAGGAGGATATTACTCTGATAAATCCCACTGACATTGCAAATGCATTCAATGATTAATTTGTAGGGTGTGCTACTAATATTAGCGAAACGCAACCCAAACCACAAACATGAACCTCATTCTGGGAGTACCCCTATAGCCCCATCCTCTCCCAACACCGCCCACAATTTTCAGTTTGTCCCAGTATCTGAAGAGGAGATTACACAAGTGCTCCTCAAATTAAAACTAAGCAGCCAATGTGGCCCTGATTTACTATAATCTAAGTTCCTAAGCCCCAGCTATTGCCAAACCGATAGTTTCCCTAATAAACATCTATTCTGTCTGTAGGCCAAATCCCTAAGACCTGGGAAACTGCCAGAGTTGTCCCAATCTTCAAAGGTGGGGACAAAAACACTGTCTCAAACTACAGGCCAATCTCTCTTCTCCCAATACTATCCAAAGTCATGGAAAAATGTGTTCACTCCCAATTAAGTGATTACTACAGTATACTGTACCAAGACAAATTTCCCTAGCCAATTCCAATCTGGCTTTCGCTCCAAACACTTGTAACCCATGTTCCCCCACCCTAAGGGAGAATCACTGCGATTACCTGGTGATGGTGCTACCTGTTGGTTCACAGGAAGGCCCTGAGCATCTGCCATTGTTGTTTGGGGATTAACAGGACAGGCTTTCAATGCTGGGTGGTTCTTTCTCACTGGTACAGCACCTCCATTCCCACAGGGCCTATAGGAATAGGTGCAGTCCCCTTTGGAAAACATTCACTCCCTCCCTGAAGAAACTGCAACCTCAGGCAGGAGTATATAAAAGCAACTTGGTGTTTATTTCTTCACAGCATTATACAGCAACACATCACAGCATACTCTTTCTCAGCAAGAGAGACTCACTCCCACTGGACCCTACAAAACCCAGCAGAAGATCAACTTGTTGCTCTCTTTGTCCCTGGACTCTACCCCAGGGCTTGGGCCCCTAAGGTCTATCCCAGACTCCCATATCCCCTGATGGAGTATGGGGTAGCTGATCCCACTCCCCTGAGGGAGGGGAAGGAAGGTGAACCAGAGCCCTGGCTCCACAATTCCAAATCTGCACAGAACACACTAGAATTTTTGTATCCAGGGGATGGTCCTAGGTCTGAGCCCCTGATAGGGCAGTACCCAGGCCTTAGGCCCACCACCCCTGTCACCCAAGGGACTGGTTTACTGAAGCAAGTACAGGCAGATTTAACCCTAACACTGCCTGTGCTGGTACCAGGACTTGTGTTAGGCAGAGGATTAGTAGCCAAGTGGATTCCTGGCTACACTCTCCACGGTAACTACCCTCCTAAAAGTTTGCAATGAGATCCAGTGTGGAATGGAACTGGGACAACTTACTGGTGCAATATTCCAAGATTTGTCAAAGATTTATGATACTGTTGATCATGTTATCTTGTTAAACAAACTCCTGTGCTCTGGAATAGGGAAGCATGCTTTAAACTGGTTTCATCCTACCTATCAGGTAGATCCAACATGTGTCTATCTCAGGCTCTAACTCCAACCCCTTGGATATCACCTGCGGTGTCCAACTAGGCTCTGTTCTGGGGCCCCTACTCTTCTCAGTGTTCATCAATAATCTTTCTACAGCTTGTAAGGGAGCCTCAATACAAATGTATGCAGATGGCAAAATCTTATATGCTCACAGCCCTAGCCTCCCTGTCATTGAACACGACTACTTCAATCGGACTTTTTAAGACTTGAAAATTGGATTTCCCAAAACAAACTGTTTTTGAACACTGACAAGACTGTAACAATGGTATTTGGGACCAAGGCTACATTTTTAAAGCTTACAATGACTAAGCTCCAATCAGATCCAACGCTAATACCATCCTATCCCGTTACTAGTTTTAAATACTTGGGCATATGATTTGATTTCCATTTAACATTTGGGATGCACATTGATACCCTGATAGCCAAAGCCTATGCCAAACTATGTGTACTTTATAGGACCAAATCCTCCCTGAGTCTGCTGGTCAGAAAGCGTATCGCACAGCAGATGCTAATGCCAATTATAGACTATGGGGACATAGTATATGGCTCTGCACCGCAAATCCACCTGAGCAAACGTGATACCCTCTACAATTGTCCTCCAATGCAAGTACAATACACATCACTGTGAAATGCTCAAAGAACTAGATTGGTCATCACTTGAGCCTAGGCACAAAGTTCATCTTTCCTGTCTTGCCTTCAAATACTTTCTGGGCAAGCTACCCATCTATCTGACCAAGCTCCTCCAAAAGACTGTTCATGGTCCCAAGGTTCAACAAAGTATCTGGCCACTCCTCCTTCTCTTACCATGCACCCCAAAACTGGAACAATCTACCGGACACTCTCACTGCTGCCACCAGTTTAAGTTCTTTAAAAACTAAAGTGATCTCACATTTTAATCTGGTCTGTAACTGTTACATACACCTATAATATATACAGGTGAACCCCGTTATAGCGCGACCCGTTATAACGTGAAATTGGTTATAACGCGGTCTGCGCATGGCTCCTAAATTGAAAGCCTCCATTTTGCCGCCTTACCTGCATCTCAAATCCTCCATTTTGCTGCCTTACGCTCTCCTCTTCCAGCTGTCCTGTCCACGTGCTCATCTCTCTCCTGTTCCTGCTGTCCACGTGCTCATCTCTCTGCCCGTCGCGTGCCATCGTTTAAACATTAATACATTTTGTACAAAACACATGCAGGGATTGAACTCGGGACCTTCTGATATCAATACCTTGCCTCTTACTTCTACACCATAGGCTTGGTGAGACAAGACATGACCTATATGACATGACCTATAAATATAAGTCTATTTCTAGATGTCTATGACATCACACAGCTTCTGTGGTGTAGTGGTAGAACTCTTAACCAACATATGGTCCTGGGTTCAATTCCTGTATGAAAGGGTATAATTAAATTTTTTAATAAATTATTATTTTAATTATATTGTATATTGTATATTGTATATTGTATATGTATATATATATCTATATTTTTGAAACCATTGTATGTCCGTGTCTAGGGGGTGTATGTCCGTGTCTAGGGGGAATCTGATTGGTCCGTCGGCCGCCACCCTCCCACGGCTCTCATTGGCTCACCCCCCCCCGTGTCCCACCCCCCCACGACTCTCATTGGCTGGTGTATCTCTCCCCCCTCCCCCCGTGTGTCCCGCCATCCATGCCTACACCGCGTGGCCCTCTGAGCGCAGTGCAGCCGCAGCTCCGCCGGATCAGTCCCTCACACCCGCATTACCACCCCCCTCGAAGCGCACCATCAGCCCCTCTCACCGTCGCCTCTCTCCCTGCCGCTCACCTCTCACGGCCGCACGCCGCACACTTCCGGCCCTCGCCTCTCTCCCGCACGCCGCACACTTCCGGCCCTCGCCTCTCTCCCGCACGCCGCACACTTCCGTCTCTCGTCTCTCTCCCTGCCGCTCACATCTCCCGCACGCCGCATACTCCGCACAGGCCTGCACAACACGCGGCCCCACTGTGCGGACCGCGGCGGCGGCTGCTGCTTTCCTCCTCCTCCTCCCGAGCCCGCTCTCCCTCCCCCTGCGAGCCGAGCCCGCTCTCCCCCTTCCTCCCCGGGGGAGCCGAGTCCGCTCTCCCCTTCCTCCCCGGGGGAGTCGAGCCCGCTCTCCCCTTCCTCCCCGGGGGAGCCGAGCCCGCTCTCCCCTTCCTCTCCGGGGGAGCCGAGCCCGCTCTCCCCTTCCTCTCCGGGGGAGCCGAGCCCGCTCTCCCCTTCTTCCCCGGGGGAGTCGAGCCCGCTCTCAAGTGCAGAGCGAGCGCGCTGTTCCCGCCGTGATCGGAGGTGATGTGAGGTTCAGGGGGATATGTGCAAGGGGGGGGGATGATGATGTGCAAGGGGGGGGATGATGATGTGCAAGGGGGGGATGATGATGTGCAAGGGGGGGATGATGATGTGCAAGGGGGGGGGAATGATGATGTGCACGGGGGGGGAATGATGATGTGCAATGGGGGGGGATGATGATGGCAAGGGGGGGATGATGATGTGCAAGGGGGGGATGATGATGTGCAAGGGGGGAGATGATGATGTGCAAGGGGGGGGATGATGATGTGCAAGGGGGGGGATGATGATGTGCAAGGGGAGGGGGGGTGATGATGTGCAAGGGGAGGGGGAGATGATGATGTGCAAGGGGAGGGGGGGGTGATGATGTGCAAGGGGAGGGGGGGGTGATGATGTGCAAGGGGAGGGGGGGTGATGATGTGCAAGGGGAGGGGGGGTGATGATGTGCAAGGGGAGGGGGGCGGTGATGATGTGCAAGGGGAGGGGGGCGGTGATGATGTGCAAGGGGAGGGGGGGGTGATGATGTGCAAGGGGAAGGGGGGGGGTGATGATGTACAAGGGGAAGGGGGGGATGATTATGTGCAAAGGGAGGGGGCATGATGATGTGCAAGGGGAGGGGGGGTGATTATGTGCAAGGGGAGGGGGGGTGATGATGTGCAAGGGGAGGGGGGGTGATGATGTGCAAGGGGAGGGGGGGGTGATGATGTGCAAGGGGAGGGGGGGTGATGATATGCAAGGGGAGGGGGGTGGTGATGTGCAAGGGGAGGGGGGGTGATGTGCAAGGGGAGGGGGGGTGATGTGCAAGGGGAGGGGGGGTGATGATGTGCAAGGGGAGGGGGGGATGATGTGCAAGGGGAGGCGCTCACCCACGCACCCACCCACCCACGCACCCGCGCCGCGCACCCACTCAGTCACCCACCCAATCAGTCACCCACCCAATCAGTCACCCACCCAATCAGTCACCCACCCGCGCACCCACTCAGTCACCCCACCCGCGCACCCCACTCAGCCACTCACCCGTGCACCCACTCACCCGCGCACCCAGTCATGCACCCACTCACTCACCTGTCTTTTGTGGAAAATATAAAATAAACAGGTTGCATTGTAATCTTTTTTTCGGTGTGACAATAAGAAAACAGTTACGTTCAAGTTGTGCGCTAAAAAATATTTTTCCCTGGTAGGTGCGCTATGGGTTGGGAGGGGGGGTAAGGGGGGTGCCCTGCTCCTTTCATTTGTCCAAGGAACCCATGCTTTCTGTTGACGACCCTGCTCCCGCCCGCCAACCGCAGCAGGCACCCCGCCCCACAGTAATTCCGCTGCCGCCACCCCCCCCTTTCACACCCCCTGAAGCGCTATGTACATTAATGGCGCTATATAAATAAAGACATACAATACACACCGCACCCAAAGTCAGCCGCCGCAGAGATACCCGCAGGGTGCCGCCGCACCCTGTCACTAACCCACCTGCAGTCAGCCGCACAACCATCCCGCTTGCAACTGGGGGGGGAGGGGAGAATCAACCCTCCCGCCCCCCCCAGTGACACACTGCTGCCGAGCTCTGAAGGAAGGGGGGGGGGAAATCACTAACCAAAGGTGAGCAACCGCCGCTAACCTCTGAATGGGGGGGAGATTCCAACCCGCCCACCCAGGGAGACGCCGCCTAGCTGTGGAAGGGTGGGGGGAGGAATCCAACCCTCCCGGCTACTCCCCCCAGTGACCCGCCTGCACAGAGCTATGAAAGCAGGGGGGGGAAGAATTGGAGATGTGAAGGGGAAATTGGAACTGTGAAGGGGGGGGGGAAATTGAGATGTGAAAGGAGGGGGTGAGCGTAGAGCGAGGCGGAGCGGGAAAATGTTATCCCGGGCAACGCCGGGTATATAAGCTAGTAATTTATAAATATATAATTGTTTATTATTCTTTATTAAGTAATATTTTTTTATTAATCAATAATGATGTATTAATAATAATTCATTATTAATCATTCTGTGCAAGGGAAGGGGGGGTGATGATGTGGAAGGGGAGGGGGAGATGATGATGTGCAAGGGGAGAGGGAAGGGATGATGATGTGCAAGGGGAGGGGGGGGTGGGGGGGTGATGATGTGCAAGGGGAGGGGGGTGATGATGTGCAAGGGGAGGGAGGGTGATGATGTGCAAGGGGAGGGGGGGTGATGATATGCAAGGGGAGGGGGGGGTGATGATGTGCAAGGGGAGGGGGGGTGATGATGTGCAAGGGGAGGGGGGGTGATGATATGCAAGGGGAGGGGGGGTGATGATGTGCAAGGGGAGGGGGGGTGATGATGTGCAAGGGGAGGGGGGGGTGATGATGTGCAAGGGGAGGGGGGGTGATGATGTGCAAGGGGAGGGGGGGTGATGATGTGCAAGGGGAGGGGGGGGATGATGTGCAAGGGGATGGGGGGGATGATGTGCAAGGGGAGGGGGGGATGATGTGCAAGGGGAGGGGGGGGATGATGTGCAAGGGGAGGGGGGGGATGATGTGCAAGGGGAGGGGGGGGATGATGTGCAAGGGGAGGCGCTCACCGCGCACCCACCCGCACACCAACCCGCTCACCCAACCGCGCGCGCACCCCACTCAGTCACCCACCCGCGCACCCACTCAGTCACCCACCCGCGCACCCAGTCACGCACCCACTCACTCACCTGTCTTTTGGGGAAAATATAAAAATAAACAGGTTGCATAGTAATCTTTTTTTCGGTGTGACAATAAGAAAACAGTTACGTTCAAGTTGTGCGCTAAAATTTTTTTTTCCCTGGTAGGTGCGCTATGGGTTGGGAGGGTGGGGAAAGAGAACATTCATAGCTCTGTGGCGGCGGGTCACTGGGGGGAGTGGCCGGGAGGGTTGGGATTCCTCCTCCCCCCTTCACAGCTAGGTGGCGTCTCCCTGGGTGGGCGGGTTGGAATCTCCCCCCCCCCTTCAGAGGTTAGCGGCGGTTGCTCACCTTTGGTTAGTGATTTCCCCCCCCCCCTTCAATCAGAGCTCGGCAGCAGTGTGTCACTGGGGGGGCGTTAGGGTTGATTCTCCCCTCCCCCCCAATTGCAAGTGGGATGGCTGTGCAGCTGACTGCAGGTGGGTTAGTGACAGGGTGCGGCGGCTGACTTTGGGTGCGGTGTGTATTGTATGTCTTTATTTAAATAGCGCCATTAATGTACATAGCGCTTCAGGGGGTGTGACAGGGGGGGTGGTGGCAGCGGACTTACTGTGGGGCGGGGTGTCCACTGCGGTAGCGGGCGGGAGCAGGGTCGTCAACAGAAAGCATGGGGTTCAGGGCAACCCATAGCGCACCTACCAGGGAAAAATATTTTTTCGCGCACAACTTGAACGTAACTGTTTTGTTATTGTCACACCGAAAAAAAGATTACAATGCAACCTGTTTATTTTTATATTTTCCACAAAAGACAGGTGAGTGAGTGGGTGCGTGACTGGGTGCGCGGGTGGGCGTGTGAGTGGGCGGGTGCGTGACTGAATGGGTGCATGGGTGGGTGATTGAGTGGGTGCGCGGGTGGGTGATTGAGTGGGTGCGTGGGTGGGTGACTGAGTGGGTGCACAAGTGAGTGGGTGAGTGGGTGCGCGGGTGAGTGGGTGCACGGGTGAGTGGATGCACGGGTGAGTGGCTGCGCAGGTGGGTGACTGAGTGGGTGCGCGGGTGGGTGACTGAGTGGGTGCGCGGGTGGGTGACTGAGTGGGTGCTCGGGTGGGTGACTGAGTGGGTGCGCGGGTGGGTGACTGAGTGTGTGACTGAGTGGGTGCCCGGGTGGGCGACTGAGTGGGTGCGCAGGTGAGCGGGTGGGCGAGCGGGTGGGTGCTCTGGTGGGTGCGCGGGGTAAACGCCTCCCCTTGCACATCATCCCCCCCCTCCCCTTGCACATCATCACCCACCCTCCCCTTGCACTTCATCACCCCCCTCTCCCCTTGCACATCATCACCCACCCCCCCTGCACATCATCATTCCCCCCCTCTTGCACATCATCATCCACCCCATGCACATCATCACCCCCCCCCCTTGCACATCATCATCCCCCCCACTTGCACATCATCATCCCCCCCTTGCACATCATCATCCCCCCCTTGCACATCATCCCCCCCTTGCACATCATCATCCCCCCCTTGCACATCATCACCCCCCCTTGCACATCATCATCCCCCCCTTGCACATCATCATCCCCCCCTTGCACATCATCATCACCCCCCCCCCTTGCACATCATCACCCCCCCTTGCACATCACCCTCACCCCCCCGCTTGCACATCATCACCCCCCCGCTTGCACATCATTACCCCCCCCCTTGCACATCATCATCCCCCCCCTTGCACATCATTACCCCCCCTTGCACATCATCACCCCCCCCTTGCACATCATCCCCCCCTTGCACATCATCATCCCCCCCCCTTGCACATCATCATCCCCCCCCCTTGCACATCATCATCCCCCCCCCCTTGCACATATCCCCCTGCACCTCACATCACCTCCGATCACGGCGGGACTGCGCGCGCTCGCTCTGCACTTGAGCGGACTCGGCTCCCCCGGGGAGGAAGGGGAGAGCAAGCTCGCTCGGAGGAAAGCAGCCGCCGCCGCGGTCCGCACAGTGGGGCCGCGTGTTGTGCAGGCCTGTGCGGAGTATGCGGCGTGCGGGAGAGGTGAGCGGCAAGGAGAGAGGCGAGGGCCGGAAGTCTGAGGTGCGGCTGGGGGGGTTGCAGGAGCGCTCGGTGAGGTGAATCTGCGGCTGCACTGTGCTCAGAGGGTTACGCGGTGTAAGCGTGGAGGGCGGGACACACGGGGAGGGGGTGTGAGCCAATGAGAGCCGTGGGAGGGCGGCGGCCGACGGACCAATCAGATTCCCCCTAGACACGAACATACAATTGTTTCAAAAATATAGATATAGATTAATAATTATTATTACTAATTGGGTATTAATAATTATCAGGTATTAGTAATACTTATTAATTAGTAAAAATTATTAATTGTTAATGATAATTAATAATCATACTTATTAATCATAATATAATTAATAATAATAGTATTATTAATTAATAATTATTAATAAATAATTATTAATATAGAATTATTATTAATACTTAATACATAATTATTAATACATAATTATTACTCAATAAAGAATAATAAAGAATAATAATAATTATATATTATTTATAAATTATACAATATAATTAAAATAGTATCTCTATGCAGATGATACACAGTTTCTCTATGCAGATGATACACAGTTTTATCTATCCATCCCTACCCTCTTGGATTGACTCCTGGCTTTAATCTCATGGATGGTGCTCTGCCATCTTAAACTTAATATGTATAAAACTGAGCTTATATTTCTCCCCCAAAATCTGTCCTGAAATCCTCTTTTTTACATCATAGACCATTTGTACTGTTGCCAAAGCACGTTGCCTAGGAGTGACATTTGACCCCTCCCTTTCCTTCTGCATTCACATTCATGGCATGGCTAAAATTTGTGGCTTCTTCCTTCGCAATATTGCCAAGATCTGCGTTTTTCTTTGTCAATCTACTGCTAACATGACCAGGGAGGATCCAGGCGGTTCCCCTCTCCCCCCCGCCTTGTACCCACATGTAACGTACAAATAAAGACAGGAAACGGGAACTGGAGGTAAAATGGCCGCGGCTATTTATTTATACAGAAAACCTAATGGGGTAAATGCACTCCCTGCCAGAGAGCTGCTTTGACAGGAGGGGGAGGGGACAATCAGCCGGCCCTCGAACCGCTGACCTCGTGTCCCCTTTTGCGAGCGGGCTCTCGAGGTCATGGATAACTGACCTTGCCCGCTCGTACTCCCCCCGAGCTCAAACGGCCCAGCTCCCAGTCTGGCAAGAACAAGCACCTACCCCCCACGGGCCTATTTAATCCCCCTTAAACTAGGCCCATACCGCCAACCCTGCCAGAACCCTCTCCAAGCCCTCCCGCAAACTTAAATCAGTCTATCCCGCCTGGCATGACTAGCAGCGGGACCCCTGCTCATCTACCAGCCCTGGTTTGTCCTTACCGTTCCACCTGGGGATACCAATCCCGCCCGGAGCATCAGTTACTCAACTTGTCATGCTTCCTAAAGATGCACTGAGAATCTCTTTCTCCGCTGCGCTAATCATCACCCGGAGCTGCAGGCCGCCACTGCCCTGCACTGTCTGGGATTTCTCCCCCTGCGAGCTGCCCAATCCCCCTGCGAAGCTAAACAACCTGCAAACGCGCTTATCCTGTCTCACAGCTAGCCCTTTCCTACTGCTGCCGGCTTCATACCCGCCCTCTGTGACCCCCGGGGAAGCGACCCTGGCGGTGGACTGGACCACGCCTCTTCCCTTGCTCGCTCCGTGTCGAATCCTGCCAACCGTGACGCTTTGCCATATAGCCCTGATGTCGCCCTACCCGCGACCCCTTACCATTACCAGATACGCTGAATGCCATACCTTCCAAGGCGTGTCCCCGGCCGTGGCTGAAGAATTGAAAGACACCGGGGTCAGGCTGATGGCACTGGCATGGGATTTACGGCGCCAGTGACACCGGCCGTGGTTAAAATTGGATTAGGAGACACCGGGATCAGGCTGGAGGCTGCCGGAACGGTATCTGGTGCAAAGCTTGTAGCATGCCTATCAATGCTGTCGTGAAAATTGCCTTCCCTGCTGCGCTATGTGCCGCTAGTATAGTGCCCGCGCAGGCCCTAGTCTCGCCTTACCCCTGCTGCGCCACCTGGGATTTCTGCTGCCAACCAAGTTCCTAAACGCGCTCATCCCGTTGTGCAACCGCCCCCAATTTACCGCTGCAGGTTCCTTACCGGTCCTTGGTGTCCTGGGGCAGCCGCATGGTCGCACTACGCCGGGTTCCTTGCCCGCCGGCCAGAATGCACCCGCTTTCAGCTGCTGTCAGCGGCTGCTACGTCCATTGATTAAAGCATTGGCGCCGCCCGCGGTTGCGGGTGGCCGTCCTGGTCGTCTCAATCCTGACGATTCTGCAGGCGATCTCCTTAAAGCTACACCGCCCGCGTCGGCAGCGGGTGGCCGTTGGCGTGCCGTGACACCCTGTCTCGCGTCACGGTGGCCTGAGGCCCTCCATTCGCCGCTGGGGCCCGACCTCAGCGCCGAACCGCCTTGTCCCGCATCACAGTGGCCCTAGGCCTCCCCTTTACTGCTGGGGCCGACATACCCACCGTGACGCCCTGCGGTCTGTGGCCAAAAGCTGCCGCCCTGCGCGTGGCTCCTGACTCCCGCCTGGTCCTTAACCTGCGTCACAGTGGCCGTAGGCCTCCCCTTCCACGCTAGGGCCTGACCTACCCACAGTGACGCCCTGCCTTGTAGCCTGTGTACGAAGGCTGCCGCCCTGCGCGCGGCTCCCAACTCCCGCATTGTGCTGCCGCACCCTACGCTGCGACGCCCCCTTCCCACGGGGAGAGACCCTGGCGCCTGACTCCTGCCTAGCACGTGACCTGTGGGGAAGCCACCACGGCCTTGTCTGCCACCCTGCGCTGTCCTGCTTGACACCATGTTTCCGCCTCGGCCTGACGGCTAAGCTGCTCGGCTATCGATGCCCTGCTGCGGAAGACACCCACTGAACTGCGCGTGCCTAGGCCCTTAACTATCCAACTACTCTGTGAAGTGTGCTTGCTGAGACTATCTAAATGGCGTGCTAGGCTAGGGCAACTATGCCGACCACCAGAGCCGCCGAAATACATTCAAGTGCACACTTAAACCGGCCACCCCCGCCACCATACCTGGCCAAGGGACTATAATGTAGGTGCACCAACGCAGGCTGCCCAGTTCCCCCTTAGAAACATAATTGCTGACGAGGTGAATAAGGTAGGTTTGCCAGTCCTCATCGGTATGGCTTCCACCAATTAGCCAACGAATGGGGATGGGGGGGGTCACCTTTCCCATATCATGGGTAATGTCTTTGATTGATTCAAAGTGTCTTGAGGTGTGTACCCAGTCCTGTGAGACACCAGCACCTCACACCATCTGTGCTGTTTACCTTGCTCTCAAGGCAGCACCACACCTCAGTCAACTGACAACCGCTTAACCAGCACCTTAACGCAATAGCAGAATCTACCATCAAAACCCCATCCACTATTAGACGGAATTGTATAATATATATTGTTTTTCTCCAGTTTTTGAAAATTCTATATATCCTAACATGTCAGAGACAAATTGTTAAATAGAAGACATTTAATGTTGCAATCTATATATTGTGCAGTTCGCCCAGCAACATCACTGCCCCGCCTCCCTCAGTCCCCCCCGCCTCCGATCACGCCCGCTGGCTTGCCTGCATGGGCATGAAATTGCGCAGATTTCGGCAGGCGAGCCTCAGCGTCAGCGCGCCTCAGCCCTGCTACCCCCTCTATGTCCCCAGCCTTACAGAGACAGCAGGTGAGGGAATAAGTGCAGTAGATGGCAGTGCTTGCCCACAATGGTTGGTAGGGGTTACTGTGGTTGTTGGACAGTTGCCATTTGTCTGGGCTATTGAAATGCTTAATTTAAGAGATGAGTTTTAAGGTTTGACTAAAAGGTGGGAGAGAAGGTGCTAGGCATATAGGAGTGCTGATAGTGAGGGAATTCCACAGGAAAGGGACAGTGAGAATAAAAGGTTCAAGACGAGAGAGAGAGCAGTAGTGGTGAAAGGGGTGAAGGGGAGACAGTTATGAGTAGAGCGTAGGAGACCAGCAGGGGCATACAGGTGCGCTGACGAGTATTCTAAAACTTGCCTTGGAAAATCTGAGGCAATCACCAACAACACCCCAGTAATGCTCCAACATTTCAGTGAAATTTCTGCAGAAAAACGAATGGCCCATCGGATTAACACAGCAGTGGTCCCAAGCAGTCCCATTCAGTTTGTTTGGGACTGCCAGGGACCCCCGCTGTGTTAATCCAATGGGCCATTAGTTTGTCTGCAGAAATTTCACTGAAATGTTGGCAGCATTACCTGGATATTTCCCCAGAATTTCCAAGGCAAGTTTTAGAATACTCGTCAGTGCACCTGTAACAAGAGATCAACGCTAATATTTAGGAAGGAGCAGACAAGTGGAGAGCCTTAAAGGTAAAAAGGAGAACTTTGTACTGTAGATGCGCTGAAATTTGATAGGAGAGGTATTTAAGGAGGAGATGAGCAGAGATTGTTTTTTGAGAAAGTGAAATTATTATAGCAGAGGAAATTTTGAATAGATTGCAAAGGAGAAAGTTGTGAGGCAGGGAGGCCTGTTAGCAGTATGCTACAATAATCCAGATGGGAGAGATAAGGCCATACATTAGAAAGCGGCCTCCCTAGCCATAGGCGGGGGGGCTTCATGACCAGGGGGGTCTGGCCTTCCCCTCGCTGGCCCGCCCCCACACCTCCCTCCCCGGCCCAGGGGAGGAGTTCCCGGAAAGCCTTCTTAAGGCCAGGCTGGCGGGCAGCACGTCCTCTTTTGCTGCCCGCCAGACGGATTGACTCCCGGCTTTAATCTCATGGATGGTGCTCTGCCATTTTAAACTTAATATGTATAAAACTGAGCTTATATTTCTCCCCCAAAATCTGTCCTGAAATCCTCTTTTTTACATCATAGACCATTTGTACTGTTGCCAAAGCACGTTGCCTAGGAGTGACATTTGACCCCTCCCTTTCCTTCTGCATTCACATTCATGACATGGCTAAAATTTGTGGCTTCTTCCTTCGCAATATTGCCAAGATCTGCCTTTTTCTTTGTCAATCTACTGCTAACATTCTAATGTATGGCCTTATCTCTCCCATCTGGATTATTGTAGCATACTGCTAACAGGCCTCCCTGCCTCACAACTTTCTCCTTTGCAATCTATTCAAAATTTCCTCTGCTATAATAATTTCACTTTCTCAAAAAACAATCTCTGCTCATCTCCTCCTTAAATACCTCTCCTATCAAATTTCAGAGCATCTACAGTACAAAGTTCTCCTTTTTACCTTTAAGGCTCTCCACTTGTCTGCTCCTTTCTAAATATTAGCGTTGATCTCTTGTTACAGGTGCACTGACGAGTATTCTAAAACTTGCCTTGGAATTTCTGGGGAAATATCCAGGTAATGCTGCCAACATTTCAGTGAAATTTCTGCAGACAAACTAATGGCCCATTGGATTAACACAGCGGGGGTCCCTGGCAGTCCCAAACAAACTGAATGGGACTGCTTGGGACCACTGCTGTGTTAATCCGATGGGCCATTCGTTTTTCTGCAGAAATTTCACTGAAATGTTGGAGCATTACTGGGGTGTTGTTGGTGATTGCCTCAGATTTTCCAAGGCAAGTTTTAGAATACTCGTCAGCGCACCTGTATGCCCCTGCTGGTCTCCTACGCTCTACTCATAACTGTCTCCCCTTCACCCCTTTCACCACTACTGCTCTCTCTCTCGTCTTGAACCTTTTATTCTCACTGTCCCTTTCCTGTGGAATTCCCTCACTATCAGCACTCCTATATGCCTAGCACCTTCTCTCCCACCTTTTAGTCAAACCTTAAAACTCATCTCTTAAATTAAGCATTTCAATAGCCCAGACAAATGGCAACTGTCCAACAACCACAGTAACCCCTACCAACCATTGTGGGCAAGCACTGCCATCTACTGCACTTATTCCCTCACCTGCTGTCTCTGTAAGGCTGGGGACATAGAGGGGGTAGCAGGGCTGAGGCGCGCTGACGCTGAGACTCGCCTGCCGAAATCTGCGCAATTTCATGCCCATGCAGGCGAGCCAGCGGGCGTGATCGGAGGCGGGGGAGACAGAGGGAGGCGTGGCAGTGACGTTGCTGGGCCAATCGCCTGCGACGCACCGACGTCAACGTCACAGCGCCGACGTCACGGCGCCGTGACATTGACGCTGCTCCGCGCTGATTGGATGTTTTCAGCTGACAGCGCTCTGAATATCAGCTTGGCTGTCGGCTGAAAAATCCAGCGCCTCAGCAAGCCTGTGGACGCTCGCGTGAGCCCTCTCTCAAGGCATCCTCATTGAGGATGCAGGGGCTCAGCGCGGAGCGTACGCACGGCTCAGCGCGGCTTGTCCTTCTATGGACTCGGCCTAAATCACTTAACATACCACTTAGATTATAAAATCTCTGGGTAATTACTTTCCTATTGTCTGATTTTGTTTGTTGCATTTATTGCATTATGTTTACCTGTACTATAAATTGTGGGTGCTACTGTATTTAAATAAAGATATACATACAGACATACAGGATATACATTCGTACATAGTACCAACAGGTCTGTGGCACACATGTGCAGTGTACCTTCCAGAACTGGTATGGTTAAACTAGGTAGCATTCTCTATACCAGCACATATTAAAACCATGTGTAGTTTATATTGAGGGAATTTGCTTGCACTGAACTCGTAACAATTACTATTTGGCCTTAAATCTGTACATTTCACACAATTGCAATAATGGAATATATTTCCAATCGGTCTGTAGTTTTAAGTTGAATTAATCAACTTCAGTAAAAGTCTTCCCTATGTTAAAAGCTGCTGTATCTGAAAACAAAGTGTTGGTCTCCTGTCTAATTCATACATAGAAATTCAAAGGAGAACACAATAGATATGACTTTTCCATCCTATTTCTGTCCAGGTTTCTTATTATTGGAGGTAGTTGCTGATGCTATCGTGGGTGAATGGTAAGCAGACATTGACTGATTCAATTAACTGATAAAATCTATTACCATAATGGCAAACAATGTACTATAGCATGATGAATTTACAATATAATCAGAGGTTAACCAGTCATTGAACTACTTCAAAATGTCTTTGTGATTTACAGTATATATTCTACTTGTACAGTATCTGCAAATACCAATGAAAATAACTTCATTATTTCTAATTCAATTAATTTTGAAATTCACATCTCTACATCGAGCAAACCAAGGTACTGTAATTATTTTGAAATGTATCTATATTTACTTCTTGCTTTGACCTATTCAATTACTGTAGTGTAATTTGTGTTTGCATTAATACTGGAATAAGGTGACCATTACAACTTGAACGAGTGTTCTGTATGTGTACGTCAATGTCATGTGTTTTAATATCTGTGTTTTAATAAAGCAGTAAATCATTTACATTGCGAGTCATTTGTAGAAGCTGGAGTTTTGTTCTTAAACAGTTATAGTACTGTGTATGAGTTTTGTGATCCCAATTAGAGATGGACGGAACTGTCAAAATCCGTTTATTGGAACTTCCTGAGCTTTCTATTCAAAATCCTTTCCGCGGTGTATAAAATCCGTTGATGGCTTGTGCTAGTTTCAATCCATGCGGATTAATCAAAATCCGCTATTGGATACAATCCACTGGTGGATTTTAAGAATCCAATCTGTGGATTCAGCAATCCGCAGGCAGATTGCTGATTCCGCGGATTGGATTCTTATAATCTATCAGAAGATTGCGGAATCCACGGATTGGATTGTTAATGATAAAAAAAAAGACGGAAAATGCAATTCACCCTTTTGACATTGATCTGCGAAAATCCGCGGACCAAAGGACCAGCTGATCTGTGGCAGATGCAAATCTACCCCCAAAATTCACCCGTCTCTAAAAGCAACAGAAAAAGGAAGGTTTGAGGGGGATACAATATATAAAATTTGAGGCTCTAGTAATATAGCGGATTTAAAATTTGGTGAAAATGTCACCTCACTAGTAATAATTTGTATTTCCATAATGAGATAATGAATCAAGTCTCATTCCAATCTTTTTAAAGTACTGAATATTACACCATGTTCACATCTGCCCTTTCTTACTGAACATAGTGACATATTCATGTTGAGAACATGGGTGACTCTGTGTGCAGAAGGCCAAAACTGAAGTCAACTTTATATGCCACAAAACAGTAGCATTTGTATGATTATACGTCACTTTCTTGCATGCAAACATTCATGCCACACACCAAAGGGGAAGGTCTACATGCCAATACTGTTTGAAACAGGGCTAAAAGTCCTTTCTGCATCCATCCATCAATAAGGACTTACTGATGTACTGTAAATGGCTTCTTTGGACATGCAGTGATATAGGGCCATATTTACATGTCTTTCGGCAGAAGACACATTAACGCTTTATTAAGACACACACACAGTCCCATTCCAGTCAATGCACCAAAAAGTGTCTAATAGCACAGATCACTGCTATCTATTGACATACTACACACTGCTTATTCTTAGCAACACATTGCTGGCCCTTCTACCAATAAGGGGGAACTCTGAGGGTCAACATTATGTACTTGAATTTTAGCTACTATAAAACATTTCCGGCTGGGTTTACCCTGGAAAAGATAAAGAACATTACTAGATGTATTTTCTCTTTGAAGTTAAGGTCCAGTTATATTTTTATCTCCCCTTTCATATTCCTGTTCCCTACTTTGCCTTTGGTGAATGGCACAATATTTCTATTTTATTTAATACGTGGAATGGCAGATTTCCAAAGAGCATTTTATGTGATTTTTCAATTATCTGCCTGTACTTTACCAATTTATTGTTGCACCTGTTGTTCTCAATGTACTGTGCTATCCAGTAATGAAATAAGTGTTCTCTTTTGTAGCTTCTATATAAAAAAAAGATTATTTTTGCAAATTAATTGAAAATAAAACAGCTATAATGATAAATAATTCCTAGAAATTGTTGTTTTCGCATTTACTTTGATTCCCACAAATTGTATGTATGTTGTGCTATTAACAGTCATTTGCATTTTATGTTAAAAGATCATATTCAAGGGTTTAAAGGTTTTGACAGATATATTGGAGACATATAAAGAGAAAGCACTCTGGTATTAAACAGCTTATCATGCTGCTTCATCTACTATATATTTGTGAAATCACTGTATGTCTGCGTCCCAAGGGTCAATCGCATTGGACCTTGGGCCTGTCACTCCTGCTCAGGCCATGCCCGCCCCCGCACACCTCTCATTGGCCTACGTCCAACACCAATGCCACACTGTCCCACCCCTCACTGACTCTCATTGGCCTGCGTCCAATGCCCGCCCCCGCACACCTCTCATTGGCCTGCGTCCCACCCCTCACTGACTCTCATTGGCCTGCGTCCAATGCCCGCCCCCGCACACCTCTCATTGGCTTGCGTCCCACCCCTCACTGACTCTCATTGGCCTGCGTCCAATGCCCGCCCCCGCACACCTCTCATTGGCCTGCGTCCAACACCAATGCCCTAATACTTCCACACTGTCCCACCCCTCACGCTTTGCTTTTGCAACACCTAATCCTCTAATCCTCAACCTGCTCTGGGGCCACGCTTCACAGCTATCAAAACCTTCACGTCTGCTACCACAGACTGCCGAATCAGGTACAGCAGTGTTTCCCAAACTGTGCGCCGCGGCTTGGCTAGAGGGGCGCCGCGATCAGGGCCGCCAGCAGCGGGAAACAGGGGCTGCTAGCTCATTTAAAAAAAAAACAAAAAACCTCTGAGGGGAAGCAGAGGAGCGGTCACGTGACCGCTCCCATCCAATGGGGCTGCAGCCTGCCCGGCATTGCAACTGCAGAGCCACCAGACAGCACCAAGGGGGGGGGTGGGGGTGTGTGTGTGTGTGTGTGTGTGTGTGTGTGTGTGTAAAACGGGCTGCAGGGTGTGTGTGAAAAACGGGCTGCAGGGTGTGTGTGTGTTGTGTGTGTGTGTGTGTGTGTGTGAAAAACAGGCTGCAGGGTGTGTGTGTGTGTTGTGTGTTTGTGTGTGTGTGTGAAAAACGGGCTGCAGGGTGTGTGTGTGTGTGTGTATATATGTGTGGTGTGTGTGTGTATATATGTGTGGTGTGTGTGTGTGTGTGTGTGTGTGTATGTATATATGTATATATATGTGTGTGTATGTGTGGTGTATATATATATATATATATATATATATATATATATATATATATATATATATAGACCATACGATACCGGTTGCAACACGACATCAAGGGACAGCACGCAGGTAAGTAAATCAAAAATGTTCTATATTTGATAGCAGACACAAAAACCGACGTTTCGGTCCCCCAGTAGGACCTTTCTCAAGGTGGTGCAATTGAATGCAGTGCACAATACATATATATACCCCAAACCCCAGTGCAATTCAACAAAACCAATCACAGTTAATTAGCCTCACCTGCCTATGTGACATGCATCCACAGTATCAGCAGGTAAAGAGCGTCCATTTTGAATATATTAACTCTATATTTGTTTACCTGATATGTGTTTAGGCATGCGCAAAAAGGCTCAGGAATTGCATAATGTTACTGCTGAGAGACTACATAAGTCTGCCAGACCCAGTGATATCTTGGATAACCGGAGAGGGTGCGCATGGGCTAAACTGATCTGGAGCTGATACCTGGATAGATTAACTATTTCAGGGACGTGCAAAATACACATTGTAACTGCAAGTTAAGCGAAACATGTGAAACACCTGATGTGCTCACCGTAAATGTGCAAAAAAATGTGAGGGATTAAAACATATATACACACGTGTGGATGACGTGGCTGACTAGAATCTAGGACAATATATAAATGCTGAAAGCACTCAGCCATATAACGCCTAATGCATAGTGTAAGAAATGATAATGCAATGATCACTCTATGCATCATGTCAGGAAGCGACACCTTAAAAACCAACAAAAATACATAATGCAGACAATGTCAAATAGAGAAACTGGTAATAATTAGAATACATGCTGTGTCACACTCTCAGCAAACATTGCTACAGGTGGCTTTTGACTAAAAGGGACCTGAGGTATCTGACACACTGTAATGCACCAGCATGCATAAAAAGTGAAATAGTGCATCAAAGCATAATAATTTGCACAAACAAAAAAGACAGTATATAAATGCATTTATATACTGTCTTTTTTGTTTGTGCAAATTATTATGCTTTGATGCACTATTTCACTTTTTATGCATGCTGGTGCATTACAGTGTGTCAGATACCTCAGGTCCCTTTTAGTCAAGAGCCACCTGTAGCAATGTTTGCTGAGAGTGTGACACAGCATGTATTCTAATTATTACCAGTTTCTCTATTTGACATTGTCTGCATTATGTATTTTTGTTGGTTTTTAAGGTGTCGCTTCCTGACATGATGCATAGAGTGATCATTGCATTATCATTTCTTACACTATGCATTAGGCGTTATATGGCTGAGTGCTTTCAGCATTTATATATTGTCCTAGATTCTAGTCAGCCACGTCATCCACACGTGTGTATATATGTTTTAATCCCTCACATTTTTTTGCACATTTACGGTGAGCACATCAGGTGTTTCACATGTTTCGCTTAACTTGCAGTTACAATGTGTATTTTGCACGTCCCTGAAATAGTTAATCTATCCAGGTATCAGCTCCAGATCAGTTTAGCCCATGCGCACCCTCTCCGGTTATCCAAGATATCGCTGGGTCTGGCAGACTTATGTAGTCTCTCAGCAGTAACATTATGCAATTCCTGAGCCTTTTTGCGCATGCCTAAACACATATCAGGTAAACAAATATAGAGTTAATATATTCAAAATGGACGCTCTTTACCTGCTGATACTGTGGATGCATGTCACATAGGCAGGTGAGGCTAATTAACTGTGATTGGTTTTGTTGAATTGCACTGGGGTTTGGGGTATATATATGTATTGTGCACTGCATTCAATTGCACCACCTTGAGAAAGGTCCCACTGGGGGACCGAAACGTCGGTTTTTGTGTCTTCTATCAAATATAGAACATTTTTGATTTACTTACCTGCGTGCTGTCCCTTGATGTCGTGTTGCAACCGGTATCGTATGGTCTGTTATTGCTTTATGGGATAAGCACCAAAACTTATTTACTTGCATATGGTGTGCCGGCTGTGCATTGGATTCTATATATATATATATATATATATAATGTGTATGTGTGGTGTATATATATGTGTGGTGTGTGTGTGTGTGTGGTGTGTGCGTGTGAATATATTTATCAAAGTTGCACAATGTTAATAAATAATTTATTCTCACATGTCTTTTTTTTTTTTCATTTTATAATATTATAATACACACACACACACACACACACACACACACACACACACACACACACACACACACACACACACACACACACACACAGCTACCAAGTGACAAACACACACAGTGATACCCGCCTACCAAGCGCGCTTGCTGTCTCCTCTGCCAGGACAGCGAAAAGCTCCTGGTAGAGCGAGCGGCAGCAAGCAAGAGCGAGCAGCAGCACCTAAGCGCTTACTATGTCCCAGGCCAGAGGAACTATAGCAGCGCTGATTACAGATGCAGGGGCTTTGTGCATCTGTTCAGCCCGGCTCAGCGACGCTGAGTGCCCGACGCTGAGAGAGGGAGGCCCGGCGCTCACGCTGGAGGAGCAGCACCGGGAGACTGAGAGAGAGAGTGAGGTCAGAGAGAGAGAGTGAGGTCAGAGAGAGAGAGAGAGGTCAGAGAGAGAGAGTGAGGTCAGAGAGAGAGAGTGAGGTCAGAGAGAGAGAGTGAGGTCAGAGAGAGAGAGTGAGGTCAGAGAGAGAGAGAGGGAGGTCAGAGAGAGAGAGAGGGAGGTCAGAGAGAGTGTGAGGTCAGAGAGAGAGAGAGAGGTCTGAGTGAGGTCAGAGAGAGAGAGAGTGAGGTCAGAGAGAGTGAGGTCAGAGAGAGAGAGAGTGAGGTCAGAGAGAGAGAGAGTGAGGTCAGAGAGAGTGAGAGTGTGTGAGAGAGACACCAACTGCGCACTGCAACTGTTAGGTATGTATATACACCTTTGTTTTTACTTTGGGCGCCGCGTAAAAATCCTGATCGCCTTGGGGAGCCTTGAACCGAAAAAGTTTGGGAACCACTGAGGTACAGAATCTACACACAACGCACAAACACAGCACACACACACATTCACACAACACCAAACACTGCAGACTGCCTCTTCAAACCCCCCCTCCCCTCCACGCCACACATCTCCCTCCCGCAACCGGACCGCGAGGCCGCGGCCTACACTCACACACCATGGCAACGATGTCCCTCCCCCTATCCCGCTACCTCACACAGTGTAGCTCCCGCGAACCGCACAGCACGCCACATCTCCTGCACCTCACACAGCTCCCTACCGCAACCGGACCGCGAGGCCCCCTACCCCGCTACAGCATGCCACCAATGTCCCTCCCCCTATCCCGCTAGCTCACACAGTGTAGCTCCCGCGAACCGCACAGCACGCCTCACATCTCCTGCACCTCACACATCTCCCTACCGCAACCGGACCGCGAGGCCCCCTACCCCGCTACACCATGCCACCAATGTCCCTCCCCCTATCCCGCTACCTCACACAGTGTAGCTCCCGCGAACCGCACAGCACGCCTCACATCTCCTGCACCTCACACATCTCCCTACCGCAACCGGACCGCGAGGCCCCCTACCCCGCTACACCATGCCACCAATGTCCCTCCCCCTATCCCGCTACCTCACACAGTGTAGCTCCCGCGGACCGCACAGCACGCCTCACATCTCCTGCACCTCACACATCTCCCTACCGCAACCGGACCGCGAGGCCGCGGCCTACACTCACACACCATGGCAACGATGTCCCTCCCCCTATCCCGCTACCTCACACAGTGTAGCTCCCGCGGACCGCACAGCACGCCTCATCTCCTGCACCTCACACAGCTCCCTACCGCAACCGGACCGCGAGGCCCCCTACCCCGCTACACCATGCCACCAATGTCCCTCCCCCTATCCCGCTACCTCACACAGTGTAGCTCCCGCGAACCGCACAGCACGCCTCACATCTCCTGCACCTCACACATCTCCCTACCGCAACCGGACCGCGAGGCCCCCTACCCCGCTACACCATGCCACCAATGTCCCTCCCCCTATCCCGCTACCTCACACAGTGTAGCTCCCGCGGACCGCACAGCACGCCTCACATCTCCTGCACCTCACACATCTCCCTACCGCAACCGGACCGCGAGGCCGCGGCCTACACTCACACACCATGGCAACGATGTCCCTCCCCCTATCCCGCTACCTCACACAGTGTAGCTCCCGCGGACCGCACAGCACGCCTCATCTCCTGCACCTCACACAGCTCCCTACCGCAACCGGACCGCGAGGCCGCGGCCTACACTCACACACCATGCCACCAATGTTCCTCCCCCTATCCCGCTACCTCACACAGTGTATGACAACACCTACCACTGGAAATCAGATGTTCGTTGAAATAAAATATGTTTTCCTAACTATTTTACTGTCTGTATAATGTACACAACACTCACCCACACAAAACCCCCTCATACACACACACACACACACGCAAACATCCTGTCATTCTATGCCACACACTACACTCAAAAACATGCCATTTTTAACATGTGTATGACCAACAACACGCACTCACACACGTCACACACACAACATGCCTCATACACACACACGCCATCACACACCAGCAACACACACACATGCTCTCACACACACCACACACCATGCCACCGATGTCACTCCCGCTATCCCGCTACCTCACACACTCTACCTCCCGCGGAACAACCAGCACGCCTGACATCTCCTGCACCTCACACATCTCCCTCCGCAACCGGACCGCAACGCCGCGGACTACAGTCAAACAGCATGCCACCAATGTCACTCCCGCTACCTCACACACTGTATGACAACACCTACCACTGAAACTCAGCTGTTCCTTACAATAAAATATGTTTTCCTAACAATTTCACTGTCTGTATAATTTATTCTAAAACACTTCTCACACCACCACTCACACACAACACTCACCCACACAAAACCCCCTCATACACACACACACACACACGCAAACATCCTGTCATTCTATGCCACACATAACAACAAATCACACCTCACCTTCACCCTCATAATACACACACTACACTCAAAAACATGCAATTTACAACATGTCTATGACCAACAACACGCACTCACACACACAACATGCGTCATACACACACACATGCCATCACACACGCCACATACACACATGCTCTCACACACACCACACACCATCACACACAACACACACACAAATACACAAACACATGCACACACACACGCACTCAGCAACGCCACACACCCTCAACCACGCAACACACGTACTCACACACACACACCAACCTCCTCTGCTGATACAACACACAAAACAACACTTCAACATAACCTTAACTACCACACACAACACAACCACCACTAAACAAACACACACACCCAACCCACTGTTCCAATTACCTACCCTTCACCATACACACTACACTGAATACAATGCACATTTACACGTCTCACCACCCACTCCCATTGCACATCAACATCCCACCACACACAAACATATACAACAACACAACACCTCCGCTACTAACACACCTAGCACAATAAATCACCTCTTCCTTTCAATAACATATTTTACACAAAACATTACTATTTACACATCTGTCTAATTTATTGCACACAAACACTCAACTAACCAACACTGACACACACACTCACACACCACACACTCACTATCACATCACACACTCACTCATCCACACACACACCCCACACAATCAACAATCACACACAATAATTACATACACAGTCACCCACCCACCCACTCAGTCACCCACCCACTCAGTAACCCACCCACCCACTCACTTAGTCACTCAAAAACTCACTTAGTCACCCACCCACTCACTCAGTCACCCACCCACTCACTCACTCAGTCAAGTCACCCACCCAGTCAGTCACCCACCCAGTCAGTCACCCACCCAGTCAGTCAAGGTCACCCACCCACCCAGTCACCCATCCAGACACCCACCCACACACCCAGCCAGTCACCCACCCACTCAGTCACCCACCCACTCAGTCACCCACCCACCCAGTCAACTCAGTCAACTCACTCACCCACCCACTCAGTCACCCACCCAGTCACTCAGTCACCCACCCATTCAGTCACCCATTCAGTCAGTCACCCAGTCACCCACTCATTCAGTCAGTCACCCACTCACCCACCCACTCACTCACCCAGTCAGTCACCCAGTCAGTCACCCACTCACCCACCCAGTCAGTCACCCACTCACCCACCCAGTCAGTCACCCACTCACCCACCCAGTCAGTCACCCACTCACCCACCCAGTCAGTCACCCACCCAGTCAGTCACCCACTCACCCACCCAGTCAGTCACCCACTCACCCAGTCAGTCACCCACTCACCCACCCAGTCAGTCACCCACTCACCCAGTCAGTCACCCACTCACCCACCCAGTCAGTCACCCACTCACCCAGTCAGTCTCCCACTCACCCACCCAGTCAGTCACCCACTCACCCAGTCAGTCTCCCACTCACCCACCCATTCAGTTTCCCACTCACCCACCCATTCAGTTTCCCACTCACCCACCCATTCAGTTTCCCACTCACCCACCCATTCAGTTTCCCACTCACCCACCCATTCAGTTTCCCACTCATCCACCCATTCAGTTTCCCACTCACCCACCCATTCAGTCTCCCACTCACCCACCCATTCAGTCTCACACTCACCCACCCATTCAGTCTCACACTCACCCACCCATTCAGTCTCACACTCACCCACCCATTCAGTCTCACACTCACCTACCCAGTCTCACCCAAAACCACCCACCCAGTCACTGACCCCACCCACCCACTCACCGACCCCACCCACCCACTCACCGACCCCACCTACCCACTCACTGACCCACCCAGTCACCGACCCCAGTCACTGACCCACCCAGTCACCGACCCTGAAAAAGTCACCCAGTCACCGACCCACCCACCGACCCAAACTCAAACCCAGAGTCACCCACCCACCTACCCAAAGTCACCCACCCACCGACCCAAAGTCACCCACCGACCCAAAGTCACCCACCCACCAACCCAAAGTCACCCACCCACCGACCCAAAGTCACACACCCACCGACCCAAAGTCACACACCCACCGACCCAAAGTCACCCACCCACCGACCCAAAGTCACCCACCTACCGACCCAAAGTCAAACCAACCCAAAGTCACCCACCCAGTCACCGACCCAAAGTCACCCACTCAGTCACCAACCCACCCACCCACTCAGTCAAGTGTCACCCACCCACCCACACAGTCACCCACACACTCAGTCAACTCAGTCACCCATCTAGCTGTCAAGGGGGGGGGGGAAGCCTAACCCTGTCGTACGCCCCCCCCAAAATTACATCCCGGGCAACGCCGGGTCTCTCAGCTAGTTTTAATATAAAATAAGAAAAATACATTGGAGAATAAGAACAGGCACGTTCGCAGTTTCCAAGTCCCAACTTCGCGTTCGATTTGAACTCCGAGTCAAATAGTTTGAAAATTCAATGTTTTATTTGAACAATCAACCAAACATACAGTAGGAGTGAATTCACTAATCCAAACAAAATTCAAATCAGAGCCCAAGTGAGGCTGATTCCCGGATTCATATAAAAAAAAGACATTATTTATATTAATATGATTATTTCTAGAGATGGACGAACCAGTCCAAATCTCTTTCAGGAATTTCATTGATTTTTTTTTTTTTTTTAATCAAATCCACCTCCTCCAAAATCCATCTGCGGATTGGGCACTAAAAAATCCTCTATTCAATACAGTCTGGATGGATTTTTAAGAATCCGTTCAGCGAATTTCACACCCTGGCAAGGATTTTTAACATCCACACACGTATTAATCCATGGATATGGAGAAAGAGTGAAAAAGAGCGATATTCACCTCGTATCCAGGTTTTTAACCATCCAGTCACGTAGTTCAGATTGTACGCTAAAATAAACAATTAGAAACTGTGGATATGCCTTTTGGAACTGATTCGCTGAAATCCCTGGACCAAAGGAACCGGACGATCCGAGGCGGATCCATATCTGCAAGAAACAAAAACGCCCATCCCTAATTATTTCCTTAAAGTAAAAAATATCTCTATATATTCAAGAAGGGAAGGAAAAGGAAATGTTCAAGAATGCTCTTTATCATTTTGCCACGCAGTGGAAAACATCGAGTTTTATCAACATACTCTACTATGTGAACATGTAAGTCCTTAGGCCTCGGTCCCGCTGCGCTCGTTGGCGCGGGCGGCCATGTCGCGAGTTCCCCACCAGCAGGGGAATCCTCGCGAGCCGGTCCCCCCTGGCGGCACAGCTGACTACACGCTGTGGCGCGTCAGCCGCTAGGAGACACAAGAGAATGGTGTTTCCTAGCGTTGACGCGTCACGTGGTGTGGCTGTGAGCCAATGGGGAGGGGAGGCTTCGGGAGGAGGAGAGGCTTCGGGGAGCGGGGAGGAGTGTGGAGTGAAAGCAGGTGAGTGCATGTCTGTGTGTGTGTCTGAGTGCGTGCGTGCCTGTCTGTGTGTGTATGTGTGTGCCCGAGTGCGTGAGTGCCTGCCTCTGTCTCTGTGTGTATGTGTGTGTGTGTGTGTATGAGTGCGAGTGCTGCCTGCCTGTGTGTGCGCACGTGTGTGTATGAGTGCGTGAGTGCCTGCCTGCCTGTGTGTGTGTGTGTGTGTATGAGTGCCTGCGTGTGTGTGTTTAAAGTTACCCTCAGCAGCTCCAGCTCCAGCCCGAGTCCGTGGAGGGAGGGGGGGGGAGAGTAGCGGGTCCCTCCGCTCAAGCCACGCCCCCCCTCCCTGTCAAGCCTCCCACTCCTGTCCCGCTCCGGCTCCCGCTCCCTACAGACCGCATATCGCGGTCTGTGTATCTCAGCGCACCGCCTGTCTGCAGTGCGGGTGCGCTGACTCTGGGAGCGGGGCCTAAGCCTTAGCTTGAATATCATTGATGCAATCAGTGACTGACACATTTAATAAATTCCAAATAATATTGTCATACGTAAAATCTGCAGCCTATTGTATTTTAATGACTGAAAATTGTACAATTACTGCACTTCCATATTTAATAAGTGGTGCTGTTCCATAAGATACCTTCCAGTGTCAGAAGAAATGTTCTAGCCCGTTCAAGTGAAATCAGCCATAGAATGTGTTCCAGCACTGGAAGGGGGTCTTAAATAGTATCACCCCTTTGTAAATATGGCCCTATATATCAACCTGTTTTTTTTTTTTCAATGTGCAAGTAATTGTAGGATTTTCAGTTCAATAAATGACGAGACATTTTCTGCAGGTTTTAAATAGGAATGGCAGTTTAGTTTTAATGTCATTCGAAAAGGTTAGAAAAATAATTCAGAGAATGGAAAAAATGAATGCAGTGCAGGGAGTCCCCTATCTCCTCATTTTATCGTATAATTAATTCCATAATGTTTGTAATTGAAACGAAAGAATCCAAAAGTAATTTAATCAATTGGGACTAGTGATACATTTTGTACGTAGCACATTTAATCAGTTGTTGAGCTCTACAAGTGTTTGCCCTGCTTCATGCATCACTTGTTATCTGTTTTGTTTTTAAACTATTAGGCAAGATTCTGTGCTTTGTTGTCTACTAGAATATTCATGAATCAGTGTGCCTTATTTGTCATACTTAAAATACTGTAGTATATAACTTATAGTACTGTTGGGCCATTTCTTTAAGTCCCAATGATGAGATGTTTTCTCTACAGTCTAGAAGATCTGCACAAAACAGCTGCCTAGTGCAGTGCAACATGGATTGAGCCAGCTGTTAAATCAGAAAGCAGCAAAATGAAAAGGTAAACTGCTGTGAAAGAAATCTCTTTTATCGTTGAAATTGGACGGAGCGTCTCCAGGTTGGAGCAGACTGCAAAGTTTGTTGGCTTCTCCAGCAGAAAAGGTTTTAAATAAAAAGATTAATTAGTAGAGCAGAATAGAGGTAGGTGCAAGCTAGGGGTGTTGATAGAACAGGTTCCTCAACTTCGGAGCCTGTGAGTCACCCCCCAACACCCCAAAACCTTTAGCATACGCAATAATGAACACACAGATCACGTTCTGCAAATGAAACAGCCACAGCTTTTATTAAATGTAATTACAGTAAGTGTTAGCCCTACCAGAGTGCTACCCAACCGATAAAGGCCAATGGTAATCAACCATGGCCCGCAACCCTATGCCAAGGACCTCACAGTCCCAGCCGCTCAGATCACCCACCAATAATAATAGGGCCAGGATACCAACAGATGGGCCCTGCCCACTCGGCCCTGATTGTCACCTGTAGGCATTAGAGTCCCATAGAGCCCCTTCTGGCAAGGTTATCCATATGCCTCCAACGAGCCACCGTGACAGAGGCAACAAGCCCCAACACATGCATATGAAAATCTGAATCAAACTATAACACAGTTTCTTCTCTTCTTCCTTATATTTCTTTCTTTTTTTTTTTTTTTAGAGTAATACGTTTTATCTTTGTGTTCCTTTACTATACAGTATATTTATATACATATATTAACATAACAATAATCCGAACATTATAAACACAGGGAGGAAGGGTGGGGATAGCAGCAATGGGCCATGGAATGCTCCTTCCCATCCCTGCTCTCCTACTTAAACCCCCACAACCCCTATCGTGCCACTTGCCAGCCCCCACTCCCATCTTGCCACGTGCCAGCCCCCGGCACCAAGGTAAACCCTATTGGAAGACGGGGAGGGTCAAGTCTGGCCGCTCCGATCATGCCTCCCCACTAAGGGATAAGGGGTTCTCTTTCTATGAGAAGTTTACATAATAATGCATAAAATATTCAATTTTACTGAAAAACAAAGTACATTTAATATATTATTTTCTGACTCCATAAAATGTAACCTGACCAATATAATACATTTAAATACTACCTAAACCCTATCTAAATACAATCAAGTGGACTAGAAAGTACACCCTCCAAATGGTGACTAGAAACTTACTGAAATATTGTGGGAAAGAAAATGTTGAAAAAATAAAAACGGAACAAATTTCATGGCAAATGTTTCCCCCACCTTCTAGGAATGATTGATTCATCATGCAAATATTAACATGTCACAGATAATGTTGGAAAACGTATAAAGACTAAGTTCATGGGAGGAGAAAGGAAGGAGCAGTAGCAGGTAGTATAATATCTTAAAAATGACCACAGATAACAACTTTAATGAGATGGTGGGATATAAAATTTGGGAGCTTGAAATAATAACCAAAAAAAGCAATATGAAAAGATTTGCATTACAGAAACATATGAAATTAAACTCATGGCTGGCAAGTTCATTTAGGGAGTTTTATGGGTTCCCTTTTTCTGAATGTTTGGGCAAATAGAAGAGGTGATAGAGTATTAGAAGGGAAGATATTTTTGAAGGGAATGGTGAAAAAACTGTAATGTCTATATTAATTGAAATGTACAGTGGAGCTAGGATTTTTCTTGTTCATTCTTTTTTCAATTTACAGTAGGTTTAAAAAAAAAAAAAAACTTTTGATATGGTCCTACACAGGAGGTTAGAGTACAAAATAAAGGAGTTTGGTATGGGTTTATATTTGGGAAGCAAGAATAAACATGCTACAGTACCTACAAACTAAATGGCACAAAATGAGATCAGTCCTGGACAGAGGTTGGAGACAGGTTTAGGAGTGCTTGTAGAGAGCAGGTTTAGTAATATTGCATTAATGGCACTTTTTTTTTACCACCAATGAAATTGTCACTAGAGCCAACATGCCACTGTACATAATGCTCTTCTGTTCTCCATCCTTCATGTAACCACTCGCATTCTTATTATGAAATTGCACAGGAAAAATGTTCTCTTGTTTTAGCTATAAAAACAAAAAATAACAAGGTTGTGTATGTTAGAACTGTGCTCATAAAATATTCACTAATTGTTATTTATGACAATAAAATAATGTATGGAGGATTTTAACCTAGCAACTGTTACCAAGGTAATCTGCAACTTAAGATGTATTTATAGAAATGTTAAAGCACCAGTCTCCATTTTTTTAGTTCAAAAGAATCGGAAGGGAGGGTGAGGGGGCACATTTTCTGGGTACCCTCCAATCCCCAAGATATTTGAAGGTTTTTTTTTTTGTGCTGCTGTTTGACCCACAAAAACTACAGTTCTGGACATATAAAGTCGTAATGTCGTCTCATAGTTGGAGGTTGGGGCACTGTGAATCATCTCTAAGAGTTCCCCCTCCCTGTAATATAAAAATAATTCCCTCCCCTCTCAAAGAAATTGCACCACAGACTGCTGCTTAAAGTCACAGCTTCAGAGTGAAGAAGCTAATGTACTTGAGTCTTAGAAGGGATGGGTACAAACGTGCAATAGCAATGCAAAAAAATCTGTTAGTCATTTCAAGTCGGTGGGGTATTTTTTTAAACAAAATGTTATTTTCCTGAAAATTCCCATTTTGCCTAAAAAAAATAAATCATAATTTTCCATAAAACTCTTTGCTGTCTGATGAGCCCTGAAATGAAAATGAAAATGACAGAGGATACATCATTTTGATATACAGTATATAACATTATAAAGTACATCTTCAGAAACCAAACCACACTACATTATATACAAAATATAAACAAATTATTAATGACATAGTTTCTGTTGGTACTACTGATAGCAACATCATGCAATGCTGTACATTTTTCTGCTGGAGTCTCAATTTCCTAATATGACTGGAGCAAATGCAAAACGTAAGAGGCTCCAACCAACAGAAGTACTGTACCATACTATCTTGTAAGAATTGCAACACTCTTAAGACATTTATTGTGGTTGCACACTGTGCCACGTATGGTACAACTGTGAGCACGTGGCCACCTGTATATGGGACAAGGGTTAACACGCAGAGCTATCCAGCTGTTTCACTTTTCTCCACACATGGACCCTCAAATTAATAATATATCCTCTTAATCCGGATGAAGAGGTTGTGAGAGATGATGAGAGGATAAGGAGGAGGGAGAGTGGCAGATAGGATGAGGAGAGAGGATGAGGAGGGAGGGTAGGATAGAGCAGGGGAGCGCAATCTTTTTTTCCCTGCGCCCCCCTGCCGGCTTTCTCCCTCTCCTTGTGCCCCCCCCCCCCCCCTGCTAACCTTGGCTCTGACGTTCTGGCTTCATGATGTCACGTTGCCATGGCAATGCAACGTCACATGACCCCGCGACGTCATTCAACGCCGCATTGCCATGGCTACACATCACCAGGAGCCACCAGAACCAAGGTAAGGAGAAGTTCACAGAGGCCTTGCAGCTCCCCGACATTCATTTAAATGCCTACGTGAAGCACATGGGGCCTCAGTAAACCCTGCACCCCCCACAGCGAATCTCGCGCCTCGCACTTTACGCACCCCTGGGATAGAGGATGAGCAGGGATGGTGAGATAGAGGATGAGGACACAGGGTGAGAGAGGATGAGAAGGGAGGATGAGATAGAGGATGAGGAGAAAGGGTGAGACGGAGGATGAGGGAGGAGAGGGGATTATGTTATTCTGTATCTTTTATATAATATTATCCAAGTATTATTGTTTCTTTATATTTTGAGTTAAACACATTTTTTTATGTTAAAATTACATGAATGTTACCATTATGACGTACTGTACATACTACAAACTTTTATCCATGTTTATCTAGTAGTACAATATATTAAATAGCAATCCCTTTTCCAGGGCTGGCCACGCATGGAGCCCTTCAATGCTTCATATGTGGCTCCCACCTATAATGCTATTACAACTATTGTACGAAGGTTCTGAAGGAGCTCAAATGCTTGGTCCCTTTACATTTTCCAGTTCATATATTTAAACAAGTAACCATACGGGGGAATAATGAAAACTCAAGTATAATTCCAATTTCAATTCTGCATATAACAACGCACTGTTCCCTGGAGATCTCTAGTGCAGGTCCATCACTTCTCCTTCTCATTCGGGTAACATATAAAGAGCATAAATGAACTCACTGTTGTTCCCCTGTGGTTCCTGTTGGCATGCAACCCCGTCCAAAGTCCAAGCGTATGCTATTACAACTAAGCGGTCGCCTAGGGGGCAATTTCGGGGAAGGCGGAGGGTGATGATGGGAGCAGAGCAGAAGGAAGCGCGTGGCGGAAGACAGGGCCGCCTAGGATCGGGAGCTGTGCAGAGCAGGAAGCGGGAGCATACTGAAGCTGGGAGGCTACAGCTTTGCCGTGGCATCCCTATCCACCAATAGAAAATGTGTGATCTGCCAATCAGAGGGTTTGGCATGCTTGGGGGAGCGAGGCCTATGTGAGCAGAGACACAATCAGTGGGTGGGCAACTTCTGATGTCTGCCACCAGGGAGGAGCTTGTGAGAGAGAATGCGGAGGGGGTGAGAGAGGATGAGGAGGGGGTGGAGGGAGGAGGATGAGAGGATAAAGAGGAAGATGAGGAGAGAGGGTGGGAGAGAAGATGAAGAGGGTGAGGGTCAGAGAGGATGAGGAGGGAGGATGAGAAGGGAGGATGAGAAGGAAGGATGAGGAGGGAGGATATGAAGGGAGGTTGAGAGAAGATGAGGAGGAAGGATGATGATAGAGAGGATGTGGAAGGAGTGTGGAGGGGGGTGAGTGAGAGAGGAGGAGAGAGAGTAAATAAATACGCAGTACCAAGCATATTTTGATTTATTTTGTTATTTTGTGTTTTTTTTGCCCAAGGGTGGAAATGACAAACTACTGTATTTTGCATATACAGGTCACGTGCTCACAGGTGTGCAGTACATAACAACACATACCTTTTTGTAAGGAAATGGTTTATTGCCATACTCACTACAATCATTTGGTACCACTTTTTCATTGTTGGCTATTCCCATAAATAAATGGGTCTGGCAGTGAGTAACAGCAAGTTTTGGTGTGAGCTAATAATCATAACTAACGGATGATTAGCAGAACATTTGCATATGAGTAAGCCTGACATGCATTAAAAGTAAGCGATACAATATTTATCTGTTACTCGAGGGCATTGTAACACTAATCACATTTGTGGATATGCGTTATAAGTAGCATTATTTTAATTGAGGGTAACATCACCATAAATGATTCAACAGAGACATCAGTGGATCTACCCCCAAGTGCTCTTAAAACCCAGACCCCTCCTTTCTACACCAATTCTTAGATGTGTATGCATTAATCTCCCTAACTTCCAGTTGCCTCCCTGTGGTAATGTATGGCTCTTCTAGCATTTCTGAGAACTCCAAACACCCAGACACAAAATAAATAAACTCACTATACCCTCTCCATGCTCACAGATACATCAATATAAAAAGATTAGCTAAAAATGCTAGCAATAGAAACTACACATTGCTTTCCTTCTGGTTTTAAATCTACACTTGATCCAACTGCACTTTAACTAAACTGCACCTCAAACAGCTTAGTTTGAACAGTGCTTGAAAGCTCAAATGTTTGTCACAAACCTCTGCTGAAATCACAGTTACACACCAATCATTATTTCAGCGGACTTACTGTAAAACTAGGCAAGTAATGTAACAAAACAATGGAGAGTGGATGAGAGCAGCAGAAAGAGAGAGGTATTGATGTCAATTTATAGATCATTGGTTTGTCACAAAACTCTGTTTAAATCACAGTTACACATTGTACTACACATTGTATTGCACATTGTATTACATTGTTATCATTAAAAGAAGAAATAAATATATACAGAAGATAGATATAAAAAAATATATCTTTGGGTTTGCCCTCAATGGAAGGTGGCAACCCTGGGTTCAGCCCTTAGTAGAAGACATCACATAGCGTGCCATCTTCAGTTCTGGAGACCATATGCCCAGAAGGACATTAATAAATTAGACATTGTGCGGAGAACGACTACCATAAAACGTATCGTGAAAGACTGAAGGAACTTAATATGTACAACCTGTAGGAGAATGGGGATATAATAGAAAGCTTTAAAATACATAATGGATTCCAACCAATTACTTGAGGGAAGCATATTTCAGAGAAAAAAGTGCTAAAATGACTATGACCTTCATGCCTTTCCACTGCCAGTTGATCTGGTAACTCTTCATTATTGAAAGAGCTCAGGTTAGACTGAGGTCTTTCTGAGATTCATACAGTATGACTTACATTAGGCTACTCACTGTGCCCCACAATGCAAGGGAAGACCCTGTGTCAATGCTGCTTCAACATGTTTGAAGACTATTGCCATTTGAGTGAGCTTAATTAAAAAATAATCACATTTCCTGTTTGAAGAAAGCTTGACCTTTCACACTAATTTGCCATTCAATAATCCCCACATCTTTTCAATTTTACAGTGTATATGAAATTTTAACCCTGATCTGTATTTTCTTTATAAAGAGAGACATAACCTTCCCAAACAAATACTATTGTTAATGACTGAGTGATTGTTTATTCAAATACAATATGATAATGTGGATGGTAGCCTTACTTAACCGGCATAAATTCCTAATTAAGTCTTTTCTCAGTCTTCATTCATTAGAGCCCTTCTGAGCATGGTGTTTTTTTTTATAATCAGCATGTGTCAGAATAAATAAAAACTGGTTGTCAATGACAGTCAGAGACATGATTGCTTGTTGAATGGTACTCTTGCTTCTTAAGAAATGTACAGATGGAAAACAACTTCTAGAAAACGAAACTGACATGATGAACATTGTTAAAATTGGTCTTCAGGTTGGTAAAATGTAATAGAAATCGTTTGACAAGAACCACATTTTGCAGATTTTGGTGGGGGAAAACCCCATCGTATAAGGAAAAAGCTTGCAAATCCCTTTCACACTGTATCAGCTGAATCTTCTATAACTGCAGCTTTAAATCAGTTACTCAATCCTGTTTTAGTTATCAAAATATATCATTTAATTTTAATGCACCGATATGTAGCACGCTTTTTGAAAAGAAGTTAACTGACTTACACAGTTCAACAAAGTCGGTCTGTTTAATACCGGATAGCCTGAATTGTATTGCTGAGTAATGTTTTATGGGCACTTTTGCAACCTTAGGATATAAAAGACTATTAGTTGTTTACATCAAACTACTTAGCCATTATAGATTGGATCAATACACTAACTTGTAGGCGCTCACACCAAACAGAATAAATGCTTATGTACAATTTAAAGTTTCTAAATCCTGTGCTAACTGTATAGTTTATAGTGTTAGCATTAAACTGTATTCTCCTCATACTTAATAATAATATTAATAATAATAATAATAACTTTATTTATATAGCGTTTTTCTCCCAATGGGACTCAAAGCACTTGAAAGTTACAAAAAAGGAAAGAAGAAAACATTTAAGGTTATAAAAGAGACCAAACACAAGGAAAGATGCAATACAGGATGGGACGGTGCTGTAGCTATTAAATGCTGGATTGGTTTTGGTTCATTAATTAAGTGCCTGGGTAAACAGGTAGGTCTTGAGCTTGTTTTTATAGATTCCCAGAGAGGGGGCCTCTCGAACTGTATGAGGCACACTGTTCCAAAGAATGGGAGTGGGCCCCAAAGAAAGTTAAGGCTATTCTGGGAACTGTTAAGAGTCCTTCATCTACAGATCGAACTGAGCGAATGGGGGTGTAGGGAGCTGTTTCAGATAGCTGGGATCCTGGTTGTGTAGTGCTTTGAATATCAACCCTCTAAGAAATCAAACATGTATTTATTTTTTACTTCTCTACATATTTGAAGATTATCCCGATTTGTGTAAATAACTGATTTAGTACTTGTATTATTATTTTGGTTAGGGCATACTGCTCTAATAATACCTACACTTGTAAATGTAGCGCAGCTTCCCCCATCCTATGGGAGATATGGCGGCTACTGACTGTGTGGTGCATTACCTGTGGCTCACAGGAGGCCTGAACCTCCGCTGCTGGGAGCCTGTGGTGTACCTGATCCGTCTGTGACAGCGCCTCTACCTGTGCAGGATCCTAATATGTTCGATAACCCTGTCAAAGGACCCAATGCAATAATACACACACTGATAAAGATAACAGTTTACTGCATGCATATGACAAAGGAATAACAATATAACACTCACACCAAATAGGCCACGCACGGCCATAACCCCACAGTGCCCTCCAACACAGTGTCCACACTCCAACACGATGTCCACACTTGGATGAGATATTCCCCCAAAGTACTGAGGTACCCCATGGCACCCAACTACCCTGGTGTCCACAAGAGTCAACTCACCCAATGTGTGCGAGAGCGCTGCCCACAACTAAAGTGTGATCTGTTGGTGCACTTGAAGATACCTGCGCTGACTGAAGACAAGGGGGCTGCACGGGGTAGTGTCCATCTGGAGGGGCCCACCATAATAGTCTCTCTCTGTGTATTGTGATCTGGTCCAAGACCACCAGATACTAGGTCACCGCTGCATCCTGGCTGTGTCCCTCATGCTTGTAGTACAGGGCAGTGTCCCTATCTACTGGAATGGTCCCTGCAGCAGCCACAGTCCTCTGCAGATCTATTCCCCTACTGGCCACCGGACTTGGGATGCTACTGCACATGCGCAACTGCAATGCACATGAGCGCCCACTCTAAACATGGCAGCACCCTGCAAAGGGAGCCGCCGGCAACTCAGTCGCCCCCAGAGTACTGTGCTGCCTCTCTGCACCTCACGGCACCCACCAGGCAAAACCGCCACCCTCCCCTCGCTCTCTCCAGCCTCTGCCACCGCCCAGGAGGTAAGGGTATAAAGGGGACCCAGGGGGACCTGGCCACATATAGTTATATGATGAATATTTAATTCTATAGTTTAAGTCATTTCTATCTGGAAGTAAGAACTAGAGATCCAAATAAACCATTTCTACTTTCTCATAAGTTCATAGAATGTTTCTGATATGATTGCATGATGTCACAATGCAATTAGATGTGAAAAATGGTGATACCTTTAATGAGTTTAAAAGAATGCAGGAAAGTTACAAGCTGAGTGTATTATAATGAAAGAATACAAAAAATAGACGAACCTTTTGGTCCCAATATGGTCCTTGAAGGAGATCCACATCGGGACCAAAATGTTGGTCCACGTGTTGTATTCTTTCATTATAATAACCTTTTTTCAATATTAATTTTTGTGTCACAAATACCTTTCTTTCAGTACCTACATACACCTTGAATTTTTTTAATTGAAAGTCACAATACGAATTTTTTTTTCATTCAATGGGCTTCACTTAGACTGTAAAGGCAGAGATTTTCTTTCCTATTGTCCGACTTTCTTGCGCTTATTCTAATATATATATAACGGAGTTCCCCCTGCCCCCCCTCACCTCCGCTACAGCGAGCAGCAATGCGTGGAGGTTTGAGCTGACGACGGGCTCGCTGCAGGCTCCAGTGGCTCCCGAGAAAGGGTGCCATCATTTAGAATATGCACGCATGCGCAGGAAGCGGGCACATGTGCAGAATGGTCTCCATAGCCAGAAGCCATTAGGAGAGGTGGCCATTAGGGGGAATAGGTCTACAATGACTCCAGCCCCCAGAATGCACAGGGGCTCTGGCACATTTGAGCCATCAACAAATATGGCTGCAGCCTCCCTCTGCTTCCAGGAAAGATTATTTTGGTGCATCTGTGACCACACCAGTCAGAGCTGCAATGCCATTAGGGTAAGAGGTATGTGCAGGTGTCTGTGGCACCTGCACTAGGCCCGGTGTCCCCAGCTAGACCCCAGCTAGGCCCCAACTCCCTTGTGTAGCTTGTGGTTGCTGTAGGGACAGGCCCATAGATAGGGACACTGCCCTGTAGAACCAAACATAGGGACAAAGCAAGGACTCGGCTGCATCCTGGCCCAGGGTGATCCGGGATCAGATCATCCATCTGTGACCACAGAGACTCTTATAGGTGGTACAGTCCACGTGGGACCCACTCAATGTAGAAGCAAAGGCTTCGCAGAGGACATCCTTGAATCTGTGTATCACATTATTGTGAAATCAGTGCTCCCGGGTGTGGGATCACCTGGCAAGTACCCAACTTCACATGCACCAACAAACACTTTAGTGGGCAGCACTGTACCACACATTGGGTGGGGTATTACTTTGTAGACATCGGGTGGATTGTTGCCTAAGCCCCCCCGCCCCCAGTACTTTGGGAACTATGACTCCAGGGAGGGAACAGAGTATTGGAGGGTACGGCCATGCGTGGCCTGGTTGGTAGGCCTGTATATGTACAGTTAGGTCCGGAAATAATTGGACACTGATACAAGTTTTGTTATTTCGGCTGTGTACCAAAATAAATTCAAGTTACAGTTAAATAATTAATATGGGCTTAAAGTGCAGTCTATCAGCTTTAATATGAGGGTATTCACATCCAAATTGGAGGAAGGGTTTAGGAATTACATCTCTTTAATATGTTGCACCCTCTTTTTCAAGGGACCAAAAGTAATTGGACAATTGACTCAAAAGCTGTTTCACGGACAGGTGTGGGCTATTCCTTCATTATTTCATCATCAATTAAGCAGGTAAAAGGTCTGGAGTTGATTCCAAGTGTGGTATTCACATTTGGAAGCTGTTGCTGTGAACCCACAACATGCGGTCAAAGGAGCTCTCAATGCAAGTGAAACAGGGCATCCTTAGGCTGCAAAAAAAAAAGAAAATCCATCAGAGAGATAGCAAGAACATTTGGAGTGGCCAAATCAACAGTTTGGTACATTCTGAGAAAAAAAGAACGCACTGGTGAGCTCTGCAACACAAAAAGGCCTGGACATCCATGGAAGACAACAGTGGTGGATGATCGTAGGATCTTTTCCATGGTAAAGAAAAACCCCTTCACAACATCCAGCCAAGTGAAGAACACTCTCCAGGAGGTAGGCATATCATTATCCAAGTCTACCATAAAGAGAAGACTTCACGAGAACAAATACAGAGGGTTCACCACAAGATGCAAACCATTCAAAAGCCTCAAGAATAGAAGGGCCAGATTAGACTTTGCCAAACAATATCTAAAAAAGCCAGCCCAGTTCTGGAACACCATTCTTTGGACAGATGAAACTATGATCAACCTGTACCAGAATGATGGGAAGAAGAAAGTATGGAGAAGGCTTGGAACGGCTCATGATCCGAAGCATACCACATCATCTGTAAAACACGTGGAGGCAGTGTGATGGCATGGGCATGCATGGCTTACAATGGCACTGGGTCACTAGTGGTCATTGATGATGTGACAGAAGACAGAATCAACCGGATGAATTCTGAAGTGTATAGGGATATATTGTCTGCTCAGATTCAGCCAAATTCAGCGAAGTTGATTGGACGGAGCATCACTTTACAGATGATCAATGACCCAAAACATACTGCGAAAGCAACCCAGGAGTTTTTTTAAGGCAAAGAAGTGGAATATTCTGCAATGGCCGAGTCATATACTTGCGTAAAAACGTTTGCAAGATAGAGAAACAAATACATTGTATTCTATAAAAACAAAAACCTGAACCATTTTTGCAAATAAAAATCAAAGACTTTAATTCACAAGTATCTAGTGCATGTTGTTAGGACAGCACAAAGAAGATACTGTGAATGAATGTGTGTTCATAGAATGTGAAGTTATGGAACGTGTCTGATTCAGTAATGTATGCAATTCATGTTTATAGCAGTATTTCCCTGGGATAGGATGGGGTTGTAGAGAACCAGTAGACTCCCTGGTTTCCGATACAATAAAAAGAAAAAAAACGGCACCAAAAATAGTTCCTTCAAAATAAGAAGAGGGGGAAATGGGGAGAGGGGGAGAAAAGAAGTTTTACTGTACAGTATAACCAAAAATACAACAAAAGTTTGGTGTAGCTGATCCTGTCTATGGAAATGTCACTTTTTAAGCGCTGCATACATATTCATTATAAATAAATAAAATTTTTGGTTAATTACAAATTAAAAGTTAGTAACATTTTGCAACAAGAAAAGGTCAAGGTTCAAGAGAGCAGTTCACTGTACTGTTCAGTGACATCAATCCGTGGGATGAGAGAGAATGTAAGCAATGCGTCTCCATGGGAATCCAATGTCACATTAGCGGGGTATGAGCAGATGGAAACATGCAAAGTAAAATGTGTGAACGTTTCACATTCAGGACAGATTTTCTATTTGCACTTTTAAGCTTTCTGAATAATTTTATATTTAGTGGAAAACAGAAATTATTAAATACATCACCCTATCATTTACTTACTGTACTCTTTGTGATATTGTGAGTAGAATTACAGTTACTCTATATCACCATCACATTATAGGTTTACACATTATGCCTGGCACTCATGCCCCTATAGAGGTTTTCAACGCCAGTCTTCAATAGAGTTCTGGCAAAACCAAAACACTAAAAAATGTTAGAACCAAGAAACAAAATACCAGTGAAAGTTCTCACGCTTCATTTTTACGACACATGTTTCATTGTACTGCTACTTATTTGTACCCATCATTTGTATATATATGATCAGCAGACTTTCTGAAATAGATGTGCTTCTTAATGGCTTAAGCTTATTTCCATTAGACTCTTCAAATAGATTCAGCACTTCAGATTTCGTTTCTTACACTTTGATTGACAATTAAATATTACCTTAGGAACTATAATGCGATAAGGGCTATTAAGCAATCAAAGAACTTGGTAAAAAAAAACATTCTAATTGAAATATCTTAAGAATGTGTTAACTGATGCATGATAATTGAAGTAGCCACTTTTTTTATGGACCTACTTGTATAGTAAAGTTATTTTTATAGTAGTAGTAAGTTTGTTTTGTGATGTCTTTTGTGCACCAATAATACAGTATTATTATTGTTTAAAAAAAATATGCAAACATGTCACAATGTTGCAACTTTTTTTCCCTTTTGATCCAAAAGTTTGCACCAAGTTTGCTTAATCCCTACAGTCAATGTGCACTGCATGTTCAATACATTTCCATTAATTTTGCTTTAGATCAAACTTTTTTTTAAAAGACCACTATTTTACCACTTTAAAAAAAACTAAATACCATTTTTTTTTCAATTTGAGTGGTTTCATTAGAACTTTTGTTGACAACATTTTTTTTTTAAACTTTGTAATATTCAATCGAAACAGCAGCAAAAAGAATCCCATCAGGTCCGCGCATCTCTGCTGTTTAACATTTTAAATGTAAATTTAAAAAAATGTGTGAATTCCTTCTAATTTGTTTCACACAATTTTTGGCTTCATTTTTGCAAAAGTTACCATCGCTAATAATTTTGTTCATTTTTGCCAGAAGTTTGATTATTTCATCAATGTTGCCAGAATTCTGCTAAAATAGTAGTAGATGGCAGTATGGCATTGTATATCGCAAATTTCCCCCGGAAAAAAGGGAAAACTTCAGCGATTGAGGTTGTGAACTTCAGCCGTGAATTTCACACATCACTAGTAAATAAAATAATCTAGTAAATAATAAGTCCTAAAGAAATTACCCTTGTAGACTTTAAGGGGCTTGTTCTTTATCAGCCAAGGATGTTTTTGGCCCAAATTCCCTGATTGATATAAATTCAGCTGATATAGAGTAAGTCCATAAAGATCTTCCAACAACAACAGAATATTCCTATATATTCATATGATTAAAAAAATAATACTTTCAATATCTTTAGAACCCCTTCTTATCAAGCACATTTTTATTTTTTTGAGGGTAGGGAAATTACTCTACAAATTAATTGTCAGTTTTTGAAAACAATAAGAACATTTGGTCTTATAAAAAAAATATTGACTTATCTGTAATGATACATTTTTATTATTATTTGAACTGTACATGTTTTATATAAAACCCCTAAATGCAATTATAAGATAAAGTGGCAATCGCAATAAGCCTTGTTAAAGCTAATGACACCTATAATACTAGTTATGAGTGCAGACATTTTTCTTATTCCCAATTCTGGGCTATCAAGCTTTAGCTGTTGCTTGACATCAATGGCTCATTCAGTTCAGATTTGGCAGTACCTCAAGTACACTGAGAAAGTACTACCTTGGCATTTCTGGTTTACGGCTATGCAAATATGTGTGTGCAAGATTGCGTGACAGGTTTATAACCAATTCTGACATGTTTTTCATGGGAAAGGAGATCAAAAAACTGAAATGTTCAACTGACTGTTTCCATACATTTCCTAAGAAATACTTGACGTTGGCATAGAATTCTCATACGTTTGAACCGCATTATTGGAGTTTTAGTTTGCTAGGCACAGTTACAAATCAAAAACAACCATCTGAATCCCAGCGCGTGTCCCAGACTGGCTGGCCATTTAGTATTGACATTTCTACATTTTTAACCTAAGTCTAATAACACAGGAGTAATTTAGTTGCCTATCTTGATCGAACAATGATTTAAGCCTGCTGACCCTGAATACAATTGCTTAATGTCCGACCTATCCTATGGACTAAACTTGGGGAAATATGAGAAAGTGCCCATAAAGGGTTAAATGAAGGGAGCATAATGCTTTTTATGATTTAGTGCAGGGGTGCTAAACTCCAATCCCCCCCTCCTCATCCCCCCACCCCGCAACAGGTTAGTTGTTCAGGATATCCCAGTATCAGCACAGGTGGCTCAATCGAAGACTGAACCCCTGATTGAGCCACCTGTGCTGAAGCTCGGACTGATTGAGCCACCTGAAAATCTGACCTGTTGGAGAGGGCTTGAGGACTGAATTGCACCCCTGGGCTTGCACACCTGATTTAGTGCATAAGCCAGTAACAAATTTCCCTTAACATTATGAAGTAAAACTGTGGGTGTGCAAATTGCTTTGTGAAAAATACAATGCTCACATTTCTCACATATTTTTATAGTTACAAATGAGGATAACACTGCATAGGGCCACAGCACCATGCACACAGTCACTTCTCCTTTTGTGCAAGCTGTGCTGATGTTGCCACAGTTTCCATTTGGGAATACATGACAACAATATCACTCCATAAACATTATTCCATCCTAAGGCAGGCACTTCTTTTGCAACTCTAGGCAATTCTGGATCTCGCTACACTCCATTATGTCTGCTAATCACCAAACCCTGGCATCAAATGTCTAACGTTCTGGTCTGTTGTCACGATTCGCATTATGAACACTGTCATTCCAAATAATACTTCCTCCACCTCCGTGCCTTCAGTTGTACAAGTTTAATTTACCAAAGTAAGCCTTAACACCACTTTATTTTAAATAGCTTTTTTGACTTAATATTGTACCTTCCAAAGGCATATTGAAATAGCTGTGTGAGTCCCACTAAAAATAAGAAATTCGTTTTGAGGTTATTTTCTTCTTTTTTAAGAGATAAGAAGACTAAGGTGATTCCATTTGCTATAATGATAAGGTGAAAAAACACAATTTAAAGTCAGGTATACCTAAAATAGTATTTTTTCATAGTTTTTTTATTAGTTTGTTAACTTTACCCGTTCGATTAAAATAATATTTAATCATAATCTATAATCAGCGATGAGCAAAATTATTCTGTCAACTATGCAACCAACACATAAGTTTGGCAAATTTATCCCAGCAATTTCCGTACATGGAATAAAAAGTGGAACGCATTAGGAGTGTACTCTTGAACATTTGCAGATGTTTTTATAAATGAGGGCTTGGGGGATAAATTATACTTTATGAATCTATGCAGGAATCTTCCAAATTCTACTTCTGCATTTATGCTTAGAGACTTCTACAGTACACAATTGCTATACAAATGGATGTTTTCAATTCACAGAAATAAGTCAAATAGATACATATTATGAAAACAAACCTGTAGAAAATAGAAGCCCAATATGTCATGCAAAAGGACTGTTTCCTCGTATAACATTTAAACATTTTGTGTGTTAAAAAGGAATAAGTGGAACAGGGCCGTCTGGGAATATTACGGGGCTCGATGCAGGGATATGTGGGGTGGGGCCTCTTACCTTCTCCTTTGCATCTCTTCCTGCAGGGTCTCTCATCATGGCGCTGTGAAGTCAAAGGGTGTTGTGTTGACATGACAAGGTGACGTCACGTAAAGTGGTGATGACGCAACGTGTCGTCCCGTTGTCATGGCAACGAAACACCATTTAACATTGCGCATCATGATGAGGGACCCTGTAGGAAGAGATGGTGAAGGAGAAATTAATAGAGTTACAGAGGCCCCACAATCTCCCCCGTCAATGAGTTTCATGGTTGTGGGGAAGTGTGTGGGGCCTCTGTAACCGTTTCTATTTCCACGTATACTTTAGGAATGTACTGTAAATCATGCCACTATAGAGAGGACTAGATTACTGGGAGTCTATAGATGATTGTCAAATAAGCAAATTCCTCTTTCATGTAAGATCAAAAGAAAGCAATCCAAAAACATGTGTCTACTTTGATTTCGATCATTTTACTATGGAACACAAATGATAGTATTGTATTGTATGTCTTTATTTATATAGTGCCATTAATGTACATAGCGCTTCACAGTAGTAATACATGTGGTAATCAAATAAATAACAGAGCATGGGAATAAGTGCTTTAGACATAAAAGTAACATTAAGGAAGAAGCGTCCCTGCCCCGGGGAGCTTACAGTCTAATTAGTACTGTACTGTAGCACCTTAAAACACTAAATATATTAACACTTAAATTCGTCAGAAAAAGCTCATAAGTAGACAACACCGATTACCATATTTAGTCAAATAGGTTGCTGAGTACACATCAGTGTGTACTGTCCATTCCAGTTCCCAGCAAAGTCAACATGAGAGTAAATTGTCACTAGTTTCCAGCTTTATGTTTGTGACTCCCATAACATGCATTTCTCATAGTTTACACATGCAGTGAAAAGCTATAAACCAACCACTGTAGTCATTAGATCTTGGTAGATGAGCACAACGACAAAAAAATGTAATATCAGTGAGATGTAATAAAGTTAAAAGAGTAATTGGGGTTTTATGACCCACTAACTTATAACTAAGAATCAGCAAATATTAACTCGAATGAATAATGTACGAATTAATAAAGTTCTGCATAGGATAAAGCAAGAGCCCCAAATGGGTAAATTACCTTTTTATCCTTCTTATGGCGACACACTCCAATAGCTGCCTATTTGGAAAAAAATATGCATAAATAAATATTTGTGTTGCTAAACATACAGGTTAACCACAAGTGCACGTTCAGATTTAATTTTTTTTATAGTGCTACATCATTTTAAACACTGCAGTCATTTTATATCTAAAAGCACTATTATTTTATTAAAATGTTATGAAGAGGAGGTATGTATTTTTTATATATTATATATTTTTCATGACAAATTTATTGATCTCGTTTCTTCTTTTCTCTCATCTTTTCTAAATTGTGCAGGATTATATATTTTTCCTTGTACTTGTGTGTACTGTACCGTAGGAGGTTTTAGTTTCCAGCAACAGCAGCTGCAGCAGCAGCAGTTCTGTTTATTGAAGGAAAGTATAGAGTATTGTATACATATTTATATTTAGAGCACTAAGAATCATCTCTGTTGTATAGTAATAATTGGTTAATTGGTTAATTGCTTAATCTCTATTTTGTCATAGAGTGAGGAAATGCAAGCAATATTAGCAGGATATGATTGATGCCCATTTTAGCCATTCCGTGGAAATCAACCCTGTACAGGCTCGAGTGATTCAATGAGTAGCACCAAACTGTGAATTCCAAAATAGAGAATTCCAAGGTCATAGAGTGGGCATAGATATTGCTCAACGAGAGACATTTGATGGGAGAGCTGTGTAAGTTACTGAGGCATTACATCCCAGGTATCCCACCGTTGGTCACATGCAGCATGAGTGTATGGCTAAAAATACTGTTGGATACCATGCTCGCCTGTCTGACAAATGATACCATTTACTATTAAAATGAAAGAGGAATATCTTCTGACTGTTTTTGTGAGACCCTTGTTTCTATGAATGATTTTGTGCATAGCCGGATATAGACAATAACACAGTACAGGGAGGAACTTGTCTAGAGTACAAGCATTGGTGGGATATTAGTAGCAGATGCAATTATGCGTCTACCTCAAGTGATTTGTTGTACCCCAAAAGGGTCCCACCAGGAATATCTTTGTTCTGTTGAATCCTACAGGGGTGTAGTCAGCAAAGTATAATGCGCAGTTGAGAGGCTTCCTCTTGTGATGTTTGGGGAAGGGCAGACAATGTGTACTCCAATATGGAGATGGGGGCACAAAGAGGGTGCACACAACATGATTGGTGGCACATCCGACGAGCTCCCAAGAAGAGGGACTGCAGCGAGCTGGGTCCGCGTGAACAAATAGAAATAAAAGGGACCTTTAGTTATTAAAAACAAAGACAGACTATTAGAGAAAGACGGTTAGAGGATTTGAAAGAGCGAGGACACAAGTGACACAAGCAAGAGTCGAAACAAAGAATTAAGTGAGCAAACTAAAACAGAATTCTTATAAATAAAAAGAAATAGTAAGAAAGTTTGCAGGAGTACCTATTGGATATAATAGTGACAGTTAAAAAAAGAGAGATACTGTATTGTGTGTGCTCATTTGCATTTAATTTCCCAGTATCCCTGGCTGCAGTGGAAGCGCTGTATGCTAAGAGATACAGGCAAAAAGCAGTTTTGCAGACCTGTCTGAGACATGTGAATGTGCTCACAGGTAATATTTTAATTTGCTTTAGTGTGTTGAAGAGGTGAAAGAGAGAAGTGAAAGAGTGAACATAAATGCAATATAAAATAAAAAAGGTAAGCATACATCTTGTTTCCTGTGTATGTAAAGAGAATGTCAAATATGTTGATAGACAAATAGTGATAGGAATACCTATCGTATTGTACATAGACTGGTAGGAAGATAGATAACATTGACAGAGAATAGACAGCAATGTAACTACTGTAGATGATTAAATATATACATAGGCAGGGTGACAAATTAGGAGAAGTCTAAGAGGTAGTGGAGGTTGACAGATAAATAAGCTTTTAGATATGTAACAACAGATGCGGCAGGTGGTATTTGTTTTCAGATTACTGAACTTCAGGATAAGCTAAGTGGGATTCCACCAACAACACGCACATTAAGGGAGCAATTCCTGACAACTAAAGTTGGCATAAGGCTGTACCACTTGGCACTGTGATACTACATAACAGAGAACAATATTTATAGCTCTATATAAATATCACAGCTCTTCCCAGGTGAAGCCAAATGAATAGAATTGCCTCATAGAAAGGTTTGGCAACTTATTGTGGAATTAGGGAAGTGAGGTTGGGACTAAGTTAAAGCAGCACTCCTGGTGGCATTTAAAAAAAATCATGCTGTAGATCTGAAGCAGGGGGTCTCTGGTGCTGAACCATGTTAATTTCAGCTCTGGGGACCCCGCCGGCTTCCTGAGATACTTACTTTGGAAGGGGGTGCTGGTAGCAACTCCAGCTGGGCTAGTTAGGCCTTACATAATGGCGACTTAAATGTCCCACATCCTGGGGGCCAATAGTAAGCCATCAAGTCATCCCTTGCAGTTTCCTATTGGGCCACGTGATGCGGGAAATTTAAAGTGAGCAAGAGATACCGCTACCCCCTTCCAAGTTAAGTTTCTCGGGAAGCAGGGAGTCCCCGTAATAAAATCACATGTAATGCTGCTTTAAAGTTATTAGACCTAACACCCCAAAATAGGAACAAAGTACGAGTAACATTTTGGTCTTATTCTAATTGCACCTTTTATCTAATGGTTAGGAAAAACTAATTCTTACTGATAATAAATCCCATTTATTTTCTTAGCATTCTATTCCTGTTCCATACAAATATACTTTATTACAAACTGGAGTGGTTGTTATTACTAAGACTCTGCATCCAGGGAATCTGGTACCTGACAGACCACCTCCGGTGAGTGAGGTAAGGCAAATTAAGCTATCTGTGAGCTGATAACTCTAGGGAGGGGAGCAGAGTTTTCATCAAAGGCAGGGGTGGCCAACTCCAGTCCTCAAGGGCTACCAATAAGCCTGGTCTGCATTGCTTCAGCACAGGTGGCTCAATCAGAGGCTCAGTCTTTGCCTGAGCCTCTGATTGAGCCACATGTGCAGAAGCAAGAATATCCTGAAAACCTGACTGGTTGGTGACCCTTGATGACTGAAGTTGGCCACCCCTGAGTTACTTGGGGTGTGCAAGCAACACACAAATACACTAAAGTTACTACCCAAAAAAGTTCAAAAGCTTGCAAAATTTGATAGAACCTTTAGCACAAATTGTTTAAAGAAATTGACAAATTTCCCTAGAGAAGAATATACCCTGCAATAGGCTAATACTAATTGAAATGATTTGAATATACCTTGCATAATCAAAATAGCTCTGCGGTTGAGTATTTTTCTGAATCCTACCAGGCCTCAACCTGCAAGGGCGCCGGCAAGACTACTTTTGATGGAAGGGTCAGGGTCAAAGCCAGAGACATACAGTATAATCAGCAAAAACATCCAGGGATTGATCATCAACTGGCTCGTACTCTTATACTACAGAACTCTCGGATGAGAGGGCAGGTGTGGGAGAAGACAGGGGACGGATTACTTGGTGCAAAATTAGAGTGCATCACAATTTGCATCTGTGAGTGCTACTGTTTCCCATTTTCTTTGTGTTATTTGTTGAGCATTGAGGGGAGATGTTGGGACCAAGGCCCTGGCTTGTTGTGGAGTGGAGGAGCAGGGGGTGACAGGGCTCAAACATGGCTACATCTAGTGGATTTTTTTTGCAGGTATTGATTTTCCAATTAGTCCCGTTTCTTCTTTCAGTGAGCTTGAAGCAGGGGAACCTGGTTCAATTCCCGGTGTCGGCTCCTTGTGACCTTGGGCAAGTCACTTTATCTCCCTGTGCCTCAGTCACAAAAACATAGATTGTAAGCTCCATGGGGCAGGGACCTGTGCCTGAAAAATGTCTCTGTAAAGCGCTACGTAAAACTAGCAGCGCTATACAAGAACATGTTAAAAATAAAAAAAAAAGCCCCAGCATCCCGCGCTTATCGCGACTGCTTTGTTTGAATTTCATGGATTCTGTTTCTTTGGGTGCAATTAAATGAATGAATTGCAATATGTACAGTACTGTGCTAATGAGCAACTGTGTCAATTTAAGGTGTTTAAAAAACAGAACTCTAAAATGTCATTTTCCGCACTCGCGTCTTAAGGCGGTAAGGTTGGAAGACATCATGCGTTATGACATCGTATTCCGATGTACACAACGCGTGAAGTGTTTGAATAATGGCCGCTGCAGCTTAAGTGCCGCTGGTTTCCATGTTCTTAGTGTCAATTATAGATGTAACCAAAGTTATTGCAACCTGTGTCTCTCTCGTGTGGAATAGCGCCAGCCTTTTCTCGTGATTTAAAGCAATGCCTGCACCACCCTCTGGTGCATTGTGTGTCCCTGCAGCGGCTCAAGGGTTGCAGTAATGTTGACTACGTCTGTAAATCCACCAGGTGTAAGATGACTTTAACCTCTGCGCCCAAGAAATTAACATCATATGGAAGAAACTCAAACAACAAGTTTCATCAAAATCATCCTTGACACATATGAGGTATTGAGAAACTACTGTGGCCTATTACATTACGTAAAATACATTTACCTTAATTCCTTTGCAGACAGAGTGCCCTGTGAAGTTATTAAAATTGAACCATAAAAAGCTGTTCTCAGACTGTTCATTTTAAAGTACAATAAACTTCCATGGAAAAGGAAATTACTTTTGTGACTTGCATTGTTTTCTGCATCATTACCCTTTAGATTGTTAAGATGCCTTTGACATGTGTTCAATGTGTTTCAATGCAGTCGTAAAATAAAAATGTAGTTTTACCATACATCAGGAGCAGCAGTAGGAGAGCAGCAGGAGAAGCAGCAGCAGTAGGAGTAGAAGCAGCAGGAGCAGCAGCTGGACCCTAAATTCCACGACCAGTAGTACCACCTGAGACTTGATGGCAAACATGTACCAAATCGGGCCACTCACTAATATCAAAGAGCAGGATGAGTGACAGACATTACAGAGAGATGGCATATAATGCCACAATATGTTGCCACCTGTCCTGTGCCATGTGTTATTCATCATTCTAAGAATAACAAGATTGATCAAATATACTGCATGCACACATTACATGACTGAGCATGAAACTCTCCTCTCCTAAATTCACCTCTGCTGTTCCAATTCTTCGGGATAATAGCGCACCATGTGGTCTTCAAGAATTAGTTTGCTTGCCTTAGCCAGGTTCACCCCTCCTCCCCCAGTGACTGTTCTCCCACAGAACAGGCACAGGATCATAAAGGTATGGTTTAAATTACCTCCCACTCTCCATCCCAGACTCCCAGTTCCTGCTGTGATGGGGGTATTACCGGTGTTGGTAACAGGGAATGTGGAAGTATCACTGGAGATTGTCTGTCCCTAGTTCTGGTTGTGGTGGCTCTCCTACTATGAAGTGGGGATGGGGATTAGTGGTGTTGAACTGTGGCCTGTCTACAGCAAGACTGCTAGTGGTGTCAAAAGCAGGTCTCCCTGTGAAGTGGGCACAGGTGACTGTGCAGGGCTGTGGTCCCAAGGAGGACCACTTATTCCCCCAGTGCATGATGGCACTACATAGGTAGCAGTGGGTCACTGCTAAAACCTGCACAGCTCCCTGGGGTGTTCAGGTGAAATATGTCCAAACCCAACATGATAGGGTCCTATTCTTATAGAGCGGGCCAGCCCAAATGGGCGGCACAGCCAGTGACCGGGGGGCGCAGCCACCCCGAACCAGGTGGGCCACAGGAGTGGCCAGGGGCAAGACGGGGGAGGGGCCAGAAGGGGGGTTATACCTGCGGCCAGGAGCAAGGATCGGTCACTTGCTCCTGGCTCGCAACAGAATCGGACGTACCTCTCCTCTGCCATTCCCGGGCACTCCCCCCTCCGGTATAGCCATGCTGCTTAAATCGGCGGTGAGGGGGGAGGCGGGACTCAGGGAGTTGCCACTGTTAGTTTCTCCTCTTGACACTGTCTTTTGACCCCCACATCCGCCTCCTCATCAACAGAGCCACGAGTCTTACCACTATTCCTGTCAGTAGTAGCCTGACCTCGTCTTTTCTGTTCAACTACCCCTGACTGTGTCCTCCTCCTCAACTGGCACAATATCAGAACTAGAACTACATATAACTATAACTAACTCACTATGACCTCTAAATACTAACTGTAGGCCCATTTCCCTTTGACTAAGGAAACTACATGTGCTGATTACCTGTATGCTCACAGGAGGCCTAATCCTCCACCACTGGGAGCCTGGGTTGAGCTCTTTCCTCCTTGGTACATCACCTCCACCTGGGAGGGATCCCAGCGCAGCAGGATAACCCTGCACAGGAACCAATTACAGTGAATAATACACACACAGGTATACAGTCTAGATAACAGATTTACTGACATACGCACATATCAATACAATACAATAACACCCACACAATACCCCCACATCCGGTGTGGTTCCCCCCAAAGTACTGAGGGCACCCTAAGCACATAAACATCAGGTGTCTATAAGGCAATCCCACCGAAAGTGTATGTATCTACCCCTGTGTGAGATCGTTTGTGCACGTGGTACCTCTCCTTGTCTCAAGCCAGACCAGGATATATAGTAGATGTTGGATCAGCAGAACTGCAACGTGATCCCATGATGCAGGGTCTGCCCAGTCCTTTCTCTCCTCACCGGTGCCGTTCATGTATTGAGGGAGCTCCAGCAGGAGTGTCTTCCTTAATGTTTCTGAGGTAGCCTGGGTCTGGTCCAAGACCGCAGGCCGCAGCTCACCGCGTGGCCGTCCATCTGACGGTGCAACACACCCTCACTATGCAATACTACTGTAGTGCTACGGGGAAGCGTCCCATTCTGGGGCCTTCCCTACAGCATCCACAACTTAGAAGGGGCCTATGGGGAAAATCTGGCCGAGTCCGCGAGCCATTGGGACCTGAACACTACCTTCCTCCTTGCTCTCCTCCTACCGACTGAGCGTGCGCCTCGTTTGTGCAAAAAAACACTCTCCTCCTTCCCTGCATATGCCTCTAAGGCTCCTGTGACATGTAGTCCCTTGTGGAGCCGTCTCCTAAGATGGCTGCTGCAACTAACTCTTTGCACATGCGCAATACTCAAGATGGCGGCCCCATGTCATCGATACGCCGCAGAGCTCCCTCACCCCGCAGCTGTCCCACTCCCTGGTACAGGAGATAAGAGGGGACCCGGCTACATAACATTAAAACTAACCAAACAACGTTTCTCACTCACTCACTGTGTTATACTCACTAACACTCACCACTAACTTACCACCACTTTTACTCTCTCTCTCTAACAGGCTAATACAAAGTTATTCTCTGTATGGAAGCGTGGGCAGTTCTTTATCAGATATGACATCAGTTTGAAGATGAAAGACCTTAGCTGGTAAGAATTATTGATAGCAAGAGCTGACTAAGGGTTATTATCTGGATAAATATCTCGCAGGGTAGTTAGAGGGAGAACAGAGGGATTACTCCAGGAGAGGGTTAACACTGAGATAAAGGAGAGAAGCTTCAACATCATGATATGAAGATCAAATACAAGTATTTTACTCAAGAACAGAATATGATGCTACAATCATTTAAGGATATCCTAACTTATTTGATGTCACCGCCATTTTGTACTGTTTTTGCATGTGAGTATTTATCTTCAAAATAAATGTTTATTTTTCTGTGTAGACGCCAGAATGCTGAGTACTGTAGTACTGGGTTAATCGAAGACAGAGAAATAAGGACATTTTACAATATAACTTACTTATTGGGGCTGCTTTGTCAGACAAATTCACAAATTCACAGAAAATTGTGTTATTTCGCTGATCTTTAATATTGAAATATTGCAGCAAAAGTTTTCATTTTAATAAGAGTATTCCATGTTTGACTTTATAACACATTTTTAAAAAAGTGTTCATACATTAAGTTACTGAAGAACCACAAAAGACACAGCATTAGCAAATGTCAGTGGGTTCTTAATTACATTATACAATGGATTTCTTGCAACTTGTGGGGAATGTGTACTCTGAGATATAACTTCACATGTGATACATACAGTACACTACCTCAATAGTAGCTTCAAATGTTGTGATGCCGTCTAATTATTAGCTGACTTTACCAGAAGGAGACGTAATTATGTGAACGTCTTGTCGTAATTCAGTTTACTCAGTGGAGTAACTACAGTTATGAGCTAAATACGGTAAAGCAATTATACATGCACATAATACATAACCTTTTACATAGAACGATATATACTGTAGCTCCGTTACGTAAACTGCTTCTAAAAAGTCGCATTTTGTTCATACCATCTACAGAGGGGCGAGGTTGGTATTACATCCAGAGCCTGAGAAATGGGTTTGACTGAGGGAACTAAACCCATAAATCAGACTGGGGATGGAGTTGGCACCACCACAGGTCATTCCGCTACAAAAGCAAGTGCAATCCGGGTGTTCAGGTTGTTAAACCAGGCGGTTTGTTACTTTTTATAGAAGTGGTTTAGAAGATGCAATTTACAATAGAGAAAATGCTTTTTCCCCCTCACATTTTATTTCGTTACTTCTGAACATGACAAACCGTGTGGTTTGGAGCCACGAGAAGAGGCTCCTATACAATAAATTTCAAATCTATTAAGGAGGGCACAGTGGCGGGTTTGAAATCGAACGTTTACAGATTTAAAGTTCCATTTGAACCCCGTCAGAATTTCAAGCCAATACCCAAAAAAGGCTCATCTTCTGATCCAATTTTTATCTTGGGGAACAATGTCACGGGGTATATATGTATTACACTAATTATACTACTGTATATTGAGAGATATACTCAGGTTTACCATATAAATGGCTTTGAAGTTTCCAAATTTCAACCATTGTAGAGTCAATTCTCCTTACAGTAGCACTGTGTTGAGAATAAAAAAACAATTCTAGCATATTTGCATAGGTAGATATTAGAGGTGTACAACTACTGTACTTAAGCAACGTGGAGCGGATGTGTAAGAAGAGTCAATTAAATGGTCTGATCCTAGTTGCCTATATATGATTCCCATCATTCTATATACCCTAACAATCTTCTTTAATCCCAAGAGTCCTACAATAAATTTGTGTTTGAATATTTAGATAATGCACAAAAATACCTGTATTTAATACATTTCCATCCATTTCTGTACAGCCCAGTAGTGATTCATCTGTTGCCAATAAGGGGAAATAGAAAGCTGGCAATGTAAAAATGTAAAGTCTAACCATAAAACAGGCATATTCCGGAACCTAGCTTCATTTTAAGCAACTTCCAAATGCCTTTAGAATGGTACTGATTGATTCTTTTGTTTTTTTATTGTTTTAAGTTTTAATTAAAATTGGGTTCACTATAAAAGATCATAATAAAAAGGTATATAAGGTATAAAATTATATATTAAATTGCAACCCTTGGCTCCACTAAAAAAAAAGCTGACTGCAGCAATCTCCAGACACTGAAATTATTGCTGTTTTCTAACATGCAGACAGCTTGTCTGCATAAAGATTAAAAAATATAAATTTTCTGTTATACGAGGGACATTAAGGAAAATAACAAATTATAATTTGAAACTGTTTCAGCCGAAGAGGCAACATTTTTTATTAATGAGATTGCTGTATATGTTTGTTTGGGAAACATTTTTGCTATACTGTACATTTAAAAAAAAAAAAAAAAAAATAACCCCATGGGCTTTTGGGTATTATTAAATAGAGATTCACTCATTATTTGACAGTAAAACATTAAGGTACTTACTGTCTGTAAGAACATACTAGATATTGCTGCATTTTACAAATGTTAGATCCTCTAAGGCAGGGTGGGGAACCTTTTTTCTGCCAAGGACCATTTGGATATTTATAACATCGTTCGCGGGCCATACAGACACAGACAGGCAGGCACACAGCAGGCAAACAGAACCCCGCCCCCCTACCTCTGGTAGTTGCTGCTGCTGCTGCTGCTGGGGGGATCGTGTAGGGCGGATGCTGCGGGGAATGCTGTGGGGGGAGTGCGGGAGAAGTACGGTGGCTGCTGAGGATCGTATAGGGCTGCCGGCGCCTCACACCACCTCCTCCCGATCGGGTGCGTGGCGGCCATTTTTTAAAAATTAGCGCGACCCCGGTTATAGCAGTTGCCTTAGCAGGGCCAGACTAAATGATTTCGAGGGCCTTATACGGCCCTCGGGCCTGACGTTCCCCACCCCTGTTCTAAGGCAATGTTTAACCTTTATATGGTTAAAGGACCCAATAATTACGTTGTGAATTTCTGAGGATCCCCGAGCCTCTCTAATAGCATCTCTGAGATCAGATGCATCATAAGGATTCCTCAACTCTCTAATAGCTCGCCTAAGATTAGATGCATTTTAAGGAACCCCCAACCCACTCTAATAGTGTCTGAGATCATATGCATTTTAACTTCTTCTGTATTTGGTAAAATTTGAAAATTACCTGAAAATTGCAGGGAACCCTTTAGTGATGCTCAAAACATCCAGGGGGAGCATGTGGGGAGATAAGAGAACAATATATACATATAAGTGCAGACGTCAAGTATAGTGTGGATATAGAAGCAGTATCTTGGCTCATATGGTTAATCTACTCACAGGAGCAAGGTGATAATCTGAGCAGTTAGCAAATTGGGTTGCCACCCTTGAAGATATCTAAGAGCTGTACCCCCCTAGCGATTCTCCGTCGGCAGTATGTGTATAGAGAGAGGGAGAAAACTACATAGTGCGATCAATATAATATTTTATATATGAAAAAAACACAATAAAAATGCGCACTTACAATTTTCACAAAAGTTAAAAGCATGTATCACAATATGTGAATGGAGGATCTCCCGAAACAGCTCACCGCCTCCTACAGGTCAGTCTGCTGGCTTCCACAGCTCTGCGTCCTGGACCGGAGCTTCCTTCTGCGCGCCCGTCTGCAAGATGTGACGTCATTGCATTCAGAGCTGGTTCTACGGATCGTCTCCAAGGCCAAAATTGGTCCACTGGTAAACTCTACGCGTTTCGCCTCAGCTACCAAACTGTTTCTCGGCTTCGTCAGGAGTATAATCTGTAGCTGAGGCGAAACGCGTAGAGTTTACCAGTGGACGGAGAATCGCTAGGGGGGTACAGCTCTTAGATATCTTCAAGGGTGGCAACCCAATTTGCCAACTGCTCAGATTATCACCTTGCTCCTGTGAGTAGATTAACCATATGAGCCAAGATATTGCTTCTATATCCACACTATACTTGACATCTGCACTTATATGTATATATTGTTCTCTTATTTCCCCACATGCTCCCCCTGGATGTTTTGAGCAATACTTAACCCTTGGAACCCGTGACACAGGTCCCACCAGTGAGGTTTGAGCAAGGGGTTGGATTATTAATCCTATCTGTACCACTTTTCTCATTCATTTTATACTGATTTTTATCCACTAAGTAGCGCCTGTTTTTTCACTCTTTTCCTCACAACCCTTTAGTGATGCCAGGGGAACCGCTGCTGAAAAACACTGCTCTAAGGTATTGAACATATGTAAGTTTGCTCTTCTAATATGCCAAGGAGAAACTACACCACCAATGATGCTCTAAGGCAGGGGGGCGCAAACTTTTTTCCCTGCGCCCCCCTGCCGGCTGTCCCCTCACTCCCACGCCCCCTCCCAACCCCAACTTACCCACGCTCCGGCGTAATGACGTCACGTTGCCATAGCAACGTGACGTCACATGACCTCGCAGCGTCATTTTGACGCCGCGTTGCCATGGCGACACAGGGAGGAAGCCGCCGGAGCCACGGTAAGTTAGGTTTACAGAGGCCCTGCAGCTCCCCCGGCACTTAATTCAAGTGCCTTCGGGAAGCGCGCGGGGCCTCTGTAAACCCCGCGCCCCCCGTCGGCAGTGTCGCGCCCCCCCTGGGGGTCGCGCCCCACAGTTTGCGCACCGCTGCTCTAAGGGGTTAGGACTGATGACTCTGCTGGGGAGAAGATATAGTATATAAGAGGCTGTAACGTTTTCTAGATCTCTGGCTCCCGGAGTCTGGGAAGTGACTCTTAAAGAATTAACAGCAATTTCTTTCCAAATTTCCAGATCTTCCCTTTAAAAACATCTTCAGTTACTGGTATGCACCATTTAATCTCCCAAGGAGGTAGATTGTCCATGTTTGGCTATTGTGACCAGACATGACCTTGGGAACATATGCTGTACTATCCCTAAGAAGTTGCTCAGGATCTCAGGGCTATCAGTGATAGCCCTTGTAGCATCGACCATTGGGGTTCAAAAACCGTTACACAAGATTAACAGAATGTTTCTTTCCTTACCATCATGACCTAATAGAGGGGTGAGCCACTGGTTGATAAATCTGTGCTGAAGCAGGGATATCCTGAAAACTTTACCTATTGGTTGTCCTTGAAGACTGGAGTTGGCCACCCCTGACCTAATATATACTAACTGGTTTCAGAACAAAAACAATCTGCCACAGTATAATAAGATAAAATACAAATTATAACCAGTGACATACCTATTCTACACTAATGTTAGCTAATCTCATAGAGCAGAGATTCTCAAATTCAGTCATTAATTGTTACCAAAAGGCCAGGTTTTTCAGTAGAGATGGGCAAAATTATTTACATTTGGCCTGCAAACTTTTGTTAATCTTCGAAACCTGCGAAAGTCTGCACAGATTTTGCAGATAAATCTATACAAAAGCATGGAAATACACCAAAAAAAGCCTCCTTACTTTTGTTTCTTTTGGTGCGAAAAAATGGAAGTTCGCACAAACGCAATGTCAAAAGATTTTCCTAACTCAATTGCGTCCGCGAAGATCTGCAATTGTGAAGACTTAACTATTTTGGTTCAAACTCGAACTTCGGTGAAAAGTTTGCCCATTTCTTGTTTTCAGGGCAATATATACTCTACAGTACCTAAGAAAGTTACGTTTGGGATAACTACACCTAGACTAATTTGTAGGAGGTTCTTACCCTCCACGATCCAGCTGCTTTACTCCATAATTACACAGCATATAGGGCTTTCCCTGCAGCCAGGGATTCTGGGTAATGACATGCAAATGAGCACTCACTGTGAATCACTTGTTTCTTCTTATCCACTTTAAAAACCTGGCCTTTTGGTACCAAGCTCTAGCACCACTTCAATAGAGGAAAACCTGGAAAAATCTAAAGAAGGAACATACTGTAGTAGTCTTAGGCCGCGCTTATAGTGCCGGCGACGCGACCGATGACATCGCCGTCGCCACATGCGAAAGTTATAATTTGCTTTGCAACGACTGTCGCCAACGACATCATCAAAGGGGGCGGGTCGCGGTCTCTGATTGGTTTAGAGACAGTCACATGTGGCGACTGTCTCTAAAAAATCAAATTGACCCATCTTCCAATTTTCCAGATGCTCCATCGCCATCGCGCTTACTTTAAGCGCTGGCGACGGAGTCAATTGTCTTGTTTTCAAGTGACGTCGCGTCGGCGTCGCAAGGCACTATAAGCGAGTCGCCGTCGCAAGGCACTATAAGCGCGTCACCATTGCAAGGCACTATAAGCGCGTCGCCGTCGCAAGGCACTATAAGCGCGTCACCGTTGCAAGGCACTATAAGCGCGTCGCCGTCGCAAGGCACTATAAGCGCGTCACCGTTGCAAGGCACTATAAGCGAGTCGCCGTCGCAAGGCACTATAAGCGCAGCCTTAGACTGCCTACATTTCAATATAAGGCACTTGTATTTCAAAATTAGATCTTCTGTGATAATCAATAAGAAATGACTGTTCAACTTAATGTGAGAATGGTGCATCCCACTTCTCTCTATATGGAATAGGATTTGGGGTAGATACAGTATGTAAAGGCAATCAACATAATAACATAAGGGATTTCAAAGAGGAGTATAACGCTAAGGCCCTGCTCCCTCAGTCAGCGCGCCCGCACTGCAGACAGGCGGCGCGCTGACAGGCACAGACCGCGATATGCGGTCTGCAGGGAGCCGGGAGCCGGAGCGGGAGGGGGGCGGGAGTGGGAAGGGGGGGCGTGGTTTGAGCGGGCTCGGTCTCGGTCTCCCGGGCTGCAGGAGGGAGCTGCTGCGGGCTGCTGGAAGGTAAGCAGCTCCTGCTCCCTCCCCCTTCTCCCACAAATGCCCTCCTCACACACACACACACACACACCACCCTCTACCTTGTGGAGGAAGCTGTCTGACAGCTCCCGCTCCCGCCCCCGCCACTGATAGGCTCAGCAGCGCACCACGTGATGCGTCACCACTCGGGATCACAATTTTCTTGCATCCCCTGGCGGCTGACGCGTCACAGCACGTTGTGAGCCGTGCAGCGAGGGGGGACTGTGACCGGCTAGGAAAGGATACCCCTGCTGGTGAGGAACGCGGCCGCCCACGCCACCGGATGCAGCAGGACCAAAGCCTTAGATACATGCTGTAGATGGATTCTGATTCCGTGGCACTTTTGGAAAGTCACTGGGACTTCCATGGTTTATATTAAACCTGCCCCAGTTCCGAATTCATGAGCAATCAATAGGCTGGGTTTTTAGTGCAAGACATACCTAAGCGAGTTGTCTTGGAGAGGAGTACAGCATGGTTAATATGTTAATTAAGTGTTAATGAGAGAAATCTGTCCAGTTGATTGCTCTCGAGGATTGAACATGGGGAGCGCTGGTTTATATGATCTGTCACTGTTGGGGTGAGCAGGTGGCTATTGTATTAAAGAACTGCAGGGGTTCCCACTTGGAAGAAATATGTTACTCTTTCATTTTGATCAAGCGCTTTACTCATCTGCCCATACAAATATTATTAATAAAAAACGTATGTGATCACAATCTCTAATTTTTCATGGGCTTTTTTTAAAACTTAAAGTGTCCTATTTTCAAGTGTGTATACATTTGTAATTATACTGTAATTCATTCATTTTTTTTATCACTATGTAATTTACAGTAGTGGCAGAAGGTCATAACTTCTTTTAAAATTGTTTATACATATTACAAAAATGAGTAGCTCAGTGCACAGCAAATGACAAACATAAATGTGCCCCTTTTACTTTATCTAATCGAAATATATGTTGCAGACCTGACTAAGACATGTGAATGTGCTCACAAGTGATATTTATATATATATATATATATATATATATATATATATATATATATATATATATATATATACAGTGTTCGACAAACCTATTCCCCCACTCGCACCTGGCGAGTGGAAATTGGCTCGTGGCCAGTAGATTTGCCCTGCTCTGCAAAAAAAAATTTTCCTGCACCAAAAAAAAATAAAAATCTCTCTAGCTCTGTGGTTCCCAATCTGTGCGCCGCGTGGCTGGCCTACAGGGACGCCACGAGTGTGTGTGGATTCCCCCTCGCAGCCCATTCGTTCTGTGCTGGAGACCAGCCCACCGCACTACACCGGCAGGGACAGAGGAGAAGCTGCAGCAGTGAGAGGAATCTCCCCCTCTCCTTCCTGTACCGGCAGCAAGGGACAGAGGAGAAGCTGCAGCAGGAAGAGGAATCCAGCCCCCCCCCCCAGCTGCAGGGAGAGAGAGAGAGAAGCCAGCCGGCTCCAGCCACTGCCATGAAGGTAAGAGAGACCTCGGCTGCAGGGATCCCCTCCCTCACCGCTCCACCCAGGAGCCATAGTCCCCCACAGCCTTCTGAGACCCCCCTCCCTGGCTGCCCACATACCACCACCCCCAGGGTGCCCAGGTACCGATAACCCCCACCCCACCCCACCCACGGCTGCTCAGAGCCTCCCTGTAGCAGCACCCTTTCCCCTCCACTCCTCTGCTGCAGTTCCCCTGCCCTTTACGCCCCTCATGCGTGTGTATATGAGTGTGTGTGTATATGAGAGAGAGTATGTGTGTGTATATGAGAGAGAGAGAGTGTGTGTGTATATGAGAGAGAGAGTGTCTGTGTATATGAGAGAGAGAGTGTGTCTGTGTATGGGAGAGAAAGTGTGTCTGTGTATGGGAGAGAAAGTGAGTGTGTGTGTGTGCAGGACACCAAAAGTACCCCCCCCCCAATCAGTCACCCCACCCCCACCCAGTCACCCAGTCACCCAGTCACCCAGTCACCCCACCCCCCGCCCAGTCACCTCCCCCACCCAGTCCCCTCTCTCTCTCAAAAGGCTGTGGGGGACTATGGCTCCTGGGTGGAGCGGTGAGGGAGGGGATCCCTGCAGCCGAGGTCTCTCTTACCTTCATGGCAGTGGCTGGAGCCGGCTGGCTTCTCTCTCTCTCTCCCTGCAGCTGGGGGGGGGGGCTGGATTCCTCTTCCTGCTGCAGCTTCTCCTCTGTCCCTTGCTGCCGGTACAGGAAGGAGAGGGGGAGATTCCTCTCACTGCTGCAGCTTCTCCTCTGTCCCTGCCGGTGTAGTGCGGTGGGCTGGTCTCCAGCACAGAACGAATGGGCTGCGAGGGGGAATCCACACACACTCGTGGCGTCCCTGTAGGCCAGCCACGCGGCGCACAGATTGGGAACCACAGAGCTAGAGAGATTTTTATTTTTTTTTGGTGCAGGAAATTTTTTTTTTTGCAGAGCAGGGCAAATCTACTGGCCACGAGCCAATTTCCAGTCACCCCCCCCACCCAGTATCTGTCTCCCTCTCTCTCAAGCTCTATCTGTCTCCCTCTTTCTCAAGCTCTGTCTGTCTCCCTCACTCTCAAGCTCTGTCTGTCTCCCTCTCTCTCAAGCTCTGTCTGTCTCCCTCTCTCTCAAGCTCTGTCTGTCTCCCTCAAGCACTGTCTGTCTCCCTCTCTCCCTCTCTCTGTCTGTTTCCCTCGCTCTCTCGCTCTCTCTGTCTGTCTCCCTCGCTCTCTCACTCTCTCTGTCTCTCGCTCTCTGTCTCTCGCGCTCTCTCTGTCTCCCGCTCTCTCTGTCTCCTGCTCTCTCTCTCTGTCTCTCGCTCTCTCTCTCTGTCTCTCGCTCTCTCTGTCTCTCGTTCTCTCTCTCTGTCCCTCGCTCTGTCTCTCGCTCTCTGTCTCTCGCTCTCTCTCTCTGTCTCTCGCGCTTTCTCTCTGTCTCTCTCTCTCTCTCTCACTCTCTCTGTCTCACACTCTCATGCTCTGTCTCGCTCTCTCACACTCTCTCTGTCTCGCTCTATCACACTCTCTCTATCACGCTCTCTCACACTCTCTCTCTCTCTCTCCCCCACCCTCTCTCCTCCACCCTCTCTCTCCCACCCTCTCTCTCTCCCACCCTCTCTCTCTCCCACCCTCTCTCTCTCCCACCCTCTCTCTCCCACCCTCTCTCTCCCATCCTCTCTCTCCCACCCTCTCTCCCACCCTCTCTCTCTCCCACCCTCTCTCCCACCCACCCTCTCTCTCCCACCCTCTCTCTCTCTCCCACCCTCTCTCTCCCACCCTCTATCTCTCTCTCCCACCCACTCTCTCTCCCTCCCACCCTCTCTCTCTCTCCCACCCTCTCTCTCTCTCTCCCACCCTCTCTCTCTCTCACACACTCTCTCTGCCTCTCTCTCTCACACTCTCTCTGTCTCACTCTCTCTCACACTCTGTCTCTCTCTCTCACACACTGTCTCACTCTCTCACACTCTGTCTCACTCTCTCTCACACTCTGTCTCACTCTCTCACACTCTCTCTGTCTCACTCTCTGGATATCTTATTTACCCTATATATCTTAACTGCCCTATACCTACACTGAAATAACCTATACTGCTTTCTTTCAGATCTGACTCAAGCTTCACACGGGAGACATCGGAACCCCCCCTAACTCAGAAGATAGGTAGGGAACACCTCCCCTCCAACTTATAACATTGTGGGAATGAGGGTACCTGAACATTGAGGGACTGCGGATCAGGTAAGATTCCAGGTGGGATTGCTGCTTTAATTATTGTTAAGCGGGGGCGTCCAGACACTGGTTAAAGGTGCAGGAAACTAGTCATTCACATCTGGCTTTTTTTTCTAAATCCAACATTTACACACACATACACACACACACGCACGCACACACACGTAACAAGAACTAATCGTAGTATAATATAATACAATAAATAAACTAATGTCAAAAACGAATGTTCTTACTAGGAATGTATTCATTTTTTTAAGGGGCGGGACTAGGGGCGGGGCTAGGTGGCAAGTAGATTTTTTGTTCGGCGAGTAGATTTTTGGGTGATTTGTCGACCACTGTATATATATATATATATATATATATATATATTGCAGTGCCAACGTTTATTCTAACACAAACCAGTGGCAATCGCCAAAAAGACCCAGGTACACCCTGCTGGATACATGCCTTAAACTAGACCCAGCATTTCTGCATTGATTATTAGCCCATCAGATTAACAGCGGGTTTGAATGGGACTGCCAGGGACCCCTGCTGTGTTAATCCTATGGGTCATTAGTCAATGCAGAAATGCTTTAAACTTGGCTTAAACTAGCCAGGTTACACCCGGCACATACCCAGAATGTAACCGGGCTAGTTTAAAGCAAGTTTTAGAATAGTCGTGGCCTCGTCAGTATATATATAAATATAAAATTAGGCATATTATAAATTACCTTTTTATATTAGTATTTATGTGGCAAACAGTGGGCCTTTTTTATATGATTTATACAATGAGCTATGTCGGCATAGCAAGTTTTTAGGAAAAAGAAAGAAAGCATGGTTATGTGACACTTAGGGCTGTTCTATAGAGGGCGCGCTTTCTGCGCCGTGCGTGCGTGGCAGTTATAGTTGGCTGTGGTTAGTCAGCCTTCCTATAGGACCGCGCGCGCGCACGGCTGTGAGCCTGGAACCGTCTGACAGGGGAGAAGATGTGGAAAATAAAGATTTTGCGCCACTACCGCTGCTGAAATGTATGTATATGTACAGTATGTGTATGTATGCATGTGTATGTATGTACAGTATGTATGTGTGTGTGTGTGTGTGTGTACAATGTTAATAAATAAGTTATTCTTATCAACGTATTTATTTATTAATAAATAATACGTCCGCACACACTATATTACGGACCTTAAGCTTTTTTAGGTGACTCTTGTTTCATACTGTATCTTATATTTGGAAAATAAAGCATAGATTTAAATGTCTCCAGCATCTGCAATCACATTTACTCTCCTATATACTGTAGGAAGGACAAAACACATTTGAAATACCTGGTGTAAATCAAATATATGGTACAGTAGGTGGATTTTCATGATTAATTAATGAACTGAGATTGGTGAGTTACTTTATACAATGATAAAATCCTATTCAGTATAATTCATCACACTCGAAGAACAAGCGCATATTACAAATATATTCCTACCTGCAGGCATTGACATGTTTTACACTAAAAAGGTACAGAAAATTAAATACATTTACATAAAAATAGCACAATATGATAAATACACTTAAGCACAGACCCACAAACGGGTGCTAAGCTTCAGGACACCTTTACCCCCATTCTTACAATAGAGCTGCGGGAGTTCCTAAAAAAATTGCACAATTTGATGCCTTATTCAAGCGGTGTGCAAACTGGGGGTGCAGCGCTTACAGAGGCCCCTCGCTCCTCCCCACAACATTTAAATTACATGCGGGGGAGCGCGCGAGGCCTCTGTAACTCCCTCTTACCTGTTCTCAGCCGGTTTCTAGCAACACGTCGCCATGACAACGTGGCATCAAATGATGGCGCAGGGTCAAATGGCAACGCGACATCACATGACGCTGCCAATGCAAAGAGAAGGTAAGAGGGGGGGGGGGGGGGTCGAGCAGGGGGGAAAGCAGGCAGGGGGTTGCAAAGAAAAAAGTTTGCGCACCCCTGCCTTATCCCATAATAACGGATGCAATAATGTTGGCTACATCTACACCAATTCCATTGGTATGCTTGATGCTGTCTTGTCTGTGCCTCAAAATGAAAAAAAATAATTATTTGTTTACACACATTGCTCCGATTGAAACATGAAACACAAATAGTGCAATATGTCTATCAAAATAGGGTAGGTCAGATCTTATAGAATGTGTACTCACATGCTACTAATTATTTGGGGCATATCCATAAATCAGTGGCAATATCATGTCCTTATGCCTCTGGGTGTGTGGCAACCTTTGTGGGAAGAATAAAAAGCCAAATAGTGCAGGCTGATAAAAATGTATCCTTTAGTGAAATAAAAATGAACACACGCATACGGTGTCATAATATAACAGGCATATATTAGACAAAAAATCAAGTAGTTGCTGGCTGGGACCCTCAACGGTCACACTGCTCCTGTCCTCAGCTCTCTCCTTGTCTCTCATCTCTCGCTATTCCTGATAGGGAATAATTATCCCTGATGAAGAAACCGTAAGATTTTGAAACGCGTTGGATAAGTGCTATTTACTCTATTGTACACTTTGCCCTACTACTGTGGACTCACCGACTACCGGAGGAAAGATCGCGACGCAAGTTTGCGGTGTCGCTGTTTAGTGACGTCACCAATCCGGAAGTGCTGGAACAGACGGCTGTGAGCATGCATCCAGCCGTCGTGGAGACCCATTTGATGCTGTGACATCTCCCGTGAACACCACAAACTTGCTGGACTCTCTACCCTTGTGATTGGGAACTTTGAGGACTCTCTATACCCCCACTTGGAATCGAGAGATCAAGGAACTGCTTCTACCACCATTGATGACATTGAATTTGGCGTTCTGTCTGGTGCACGGGTAACATTAACCCCTGACATTGATAAAAATTAACTAAAAAATGATTAACCCTATATCTCAGCGCAAAATATATATATATGTGTGTAAATACAATAAGTGAATAATAAGCTTACTGCTAAGTGAAAGCTGCCAAAGGGTCTCTGCCTAACAAATTCCTCACAAATTCATTTCAGACAATAATACAAAAATGCGAGATCCGCCCCCTCTATTTGCTATTGCTATCTCTATCTCAGCTTGAGGTGGGCAGCACTACACACTGTGCTCTGCTCTCCTCTCTGAGTAACTGCCGTCAGCCCGCGCGCAGCTCAGTGACATCACACTATGGCGTTTCTCCTGATCTCTCTGCTCCTGATGACCGTGTCAGTTCTAGCTCCTCCCTCTCCAGACGCGTTTCGTGACGCAATGTGGTCACTTCATCAGTGGATAGCAAATAGAGGGGGCGAATCTCGCAGAGCAACTGCATAGAGATAGACGCCACTTCAGGGTTTGCAAATAACAAAAGTGCCATCATCACAGAAGCCTGCTATACCTGATTGTATCAAGCTGCGGACAGCACTTTGTCAGCTGTTTTAACACAGCCTGGTTTATGTGAGTAAGCCTTTGGCTGTTTTTATTTTTCATTGTAATAAATTTTTATCAATTTGCACCATCATCTTCTATGTTATCTCCTTTCTGGGAACACATGGGAACCATGTCTGAGTATTAATGCTGTGAACAGATAGAAAACCTGGATGAATGACATACAACACGTGGGATTCGTGATATCTGAAAGAGAAGAGGTTTAGAGCACAGATTGTCTCAAAGGAACAACAACACAGAAAGTCTGTAAGTTCATTACTTTAATCTGTCGTGGAGTCATTTATTGGTTCTTGTGGCTGCGCAATGGTCTTTTCCTTTTTGTCTATTATTCACTAGGAGGAGTCCGGAACTAACAGCCAGGAATTGGATCATCATCTCTCCATCAGCTGGAATATTGAAAAGAACTTTCCATATCCATTTGGACTAATCATTGGACTGGGGTATTGTTGTAGCCTGGAGCGCCGGGTCATTGCATTTTTGTATTATTAACCCCTGACATGCCTGTTTAATTTCTTTTTTATGTACGCTCAATACTTACCTTAATTGATGGTTGTTTTAATATAATTTTTTTTTTTCAACTTTCTATTTATTATTTTTCAGGTATATATCGTACAATCCACATTGCATTACACTGTCCTGGTGGACAGACTCTACATCAGACATACCACATTTAACAGACATAGGGAAGGGAAGACAACAGGACATAGACAGGTAGAGGGATAAGGGGAGGTGAGGGGGGGAGGGAGGGTTGGGAAGGCGTTCCCATTCTCTTCCTGAATCCCTCTGTGAAACGGTGACCACCAACTCTCGGTGCTGTGACTCTCCCACTTATTGGGGTTTTGAAGCGTCAGCTTAAACCTAGCACCCTATAGGGGGGGGGGGGCTACCGTCAGTCCTCTGTGTCCGCTCTGTCGCCTTTTCTGTGCATCCAAGGAGAACTCATTTTGTCCTATTAAAGTCAGATGGTGTCATTGCTCAGCGCTGGGATATCCGTCTGGGCTAGCCAAGGCAGCCAGACCTTTTGAAATTTTGAGCCAGTGTCGTTAACCAGACTCGTTAACTTTTCCATCTGGCATACAAACCAAATTCGATTTCTAATTTTGTCTATTGATGGAATTGCGTTCTGGTTCCATAGTGCTGCGGTCTCGCACCGCATAGCTGTTGCAAAATGTGCTATTAATTTGTTCCCCGTTCTCGAGACTTCATCTGTGGGTTTGCTTAGGAGGAACAGCCACGGGTCTAGCTGAATTTGGAGGCCCAAGATCCTCTGCAGCCAATCTCGGATCTGTTGCCAAACTGGCATAAGCTTCGGGCAGGACCACAGCATGTGCACCAGATCACCTCTTTCCTGCCGTGGGCAGACCGGGGAAGCGCCTTTGATAAATTTAGCTAATCTGACAGGGGTGAGATACCACCTCAACAATAACTTATATGAGTTCTCCTTCAATGTCGTGCAGATAGAGTTACTGGCAGCAGCTTTGAATATTTCAGTCCAGTCTTCATCTTCTAATGTTTCATGTAGGTCCGACTCCCATTGACTCATGAATCTGGGTCTGATTGTGTCGTCATTGTCAGTACCGACCACCTTTCTGTATAGAGTGGAGGTCAGGCCCGCGTGTCGGTGCCCCGCACGCAGAGCCTTTCAAAATTCATTAAAGGTGGTCTCACTGTGTGTTTGTTGTAAAATGCCCGGACCTGGAGGTATCTAATAAATTCTGTGTTAGGCATGCCTGTTTCTGACTTCAATTGGTCGAATGATTTAATAGTGTTTCCGCCCTCCAGGTCTTTTAATCTATGGACCCCTAATTGTCGCCAGAGCGAAAAATCCTTCCCCTCTAGTCCAGGAGCAAAATCCGGGTTACTATACAGAGCGCCCATTAATGTGTGTTTTGAGGTCAATGAGCAACTATATTTGGACACCTCCCAGACCGCAAGTGAGTTGAGCACTGATGTCAAAGGCTCTTTTATATCTTTTATTCTTTTTTTCGGGTACCAGATTAGATCCCTGAGCTACAGTGAGGCGCACAACTCCCTCTCCAGTGACACCCACCTTCGCAGCTCTGGGTCTCCATGCCATTGCGTAATTTGGCACAACTGTGCCACCTTATAATAGGACAACAAGCATGGCACTGCCAGTCCTCCCGCTTCCTTAGATTTCTGCATAATTGCTGCCTTTATCCGCGTTTTTTGCCTTTCCATATAAATGTTATCGAATTTTGTAAATCTTTAATCTCAGATCTTACCACGGGTATCGGGAGAGTTTGAAACAAGTACAGTATCCGGGGGAGAATGTTCATCTTAACACTGTAAATTCTGCCTAGCCATGAAATACCATATGCTGACCAGTCTCTCAATTCCTTTTTCAGAGTCCTTGCTAGACTGGGATAATTTGCTTGATATAGGGAGGCTATCGTTTTTGTGATATTCACCCCTAGGTATTTGATGGACTTGGACCGCCATTTAAACTCAAAATTGAGTTCTAATAGTTTTTGCATCTCATCAGGGATGTTCAAGCTCATCACCTCAGTTTTCGTCTGGTTGATCTTGAAACCTGAGATCTGGTTGAACGCCCCAAGAGCGCAAACAGGTTGGGGAGGGAGGTGAGCAGTTTAGTAATTGTCAGGATAATGTTGTCTGCATATAACGCTAACTTGTGCTCCTGTGAATTAATTTGGACCCCTGTTATGACTCTATTACTACGTTTGTGTGATGCTAGTGGTTCGATGCATAAGGCAAAGAGCAAGGGCGAAAGCAGGCACCCCTGCCTTGTCCCACTTTTGATTGGAAACAACTCGGAGGGGAAGCCCTGGTGGAGGACTCTCGCTGCTGGAGCTGTGTATAATGCTTTTATCGCCCTTAAGATCTTTTCCCCGAATCCAAATGCCCCAAGCGTGGTCTCCAGGTATGGCCAGTCTATCCTGTCAAAGGCTTTCTCCGCGTCCAGGCTTAACACCAAGCTCCGAACCTTGCTGGCATTGACAAAGTCAATTATATCTATTACCCTTCTGGTATTATCGGCCGTTTGTCTATCTCTAATAAAGCCAACCTGGTCCGGATGGATCAGCCTAGGCAGGACAACACTTAATCGATTGGCCAGTAATTTAGAATAAATTTTAACATCCGAATTTATCAACGATATCGGCCTATAACTTGGGCAATTTGTGGGATCTTTGTGCTTTTTGTGAATCAAGGAGATTGACGCCTGGAGCATCTGATCTGAGAAGGGCTCTCCCGCCAGTACCCCATTAAATAACCGGAGCATGTGTGGAGCTAGTATTCCTATAAAATTTTTATAGTACAGATTAGAGAACCCGTCTGGGCCCGGAGCCTTGGAAGACTTTAAGTTTTTGACTACCGCTGTCAACTCTTCCCGTGTGAAATCACCCTGTATCGCCTCCCGCTCCAACCTGCCTAACTGCGGCAGTGCAGCATCTGCTAGGAACTCCTGCAGTCTGCCCCTTGTATTTACATTATGAACCACCTTCTCCCCATTGTACAACTGAGCATAATATTGTTTAAACTCTTCCACTATAACTTTGGGATTAGAGGATATCTCCCCTGACTTGGTTCTAATTGCTTGTATATTGTAATTTGGTTGTCTATTGCGCAGTCGGTTGGCTAACATTGTTGGCTTTCTCATAAAATTTCCTATGTGTCCAACTCAAGTCCTTCTCGGCCCTGGAAGTGAGGAGGAGGTTAAGCTCAGTCCTTTACATCCTTCAACTCCTTTAGGGTATCCCCTCTACCTGATCAGCTATGTAGTGCAGAGAGCTCATGTAACCTCCGATATAATTGTACCAATTTGGCATCCATCTGTTTTTTCCTTTTCGCTGCTATTCTTATCAGCACCCCCCTCATTGTGGCTTTGTGAGCCTCCCACAGAATTGTGTGGGACTCCACAGTGCCTAGGTTAGTCTGGAAAAATTGCCTAATCTCCTCCTTGACCACTTTCTCTAGTTCTGGTATCTTAATCAGTGATTCATTAAGTTTCCAGTTTGCTCCCGGGCTAGTAGGCCTAATTTGTGTGCATCTTAGCTCTATTGATGCATGATCCGACCACATAATGTCGTGTATTTTGGAGTCGGATATCTGTGGGACCATTCTACTAGACACAAAAAAGTGGTCGAGCCTGCTGTAGCTGTCATGGGGGTGTGAGTAAAAAGTATAGCTCCGCTCGCCGGGGTGCTGTTCCTTCCAGATGTCAATCAGGCTCCCTCGCCTGAGGCTCTCCAGCAATGGCCCATTTCCTGCCTGTCTGGATTTTTGCTGCTGTGGTGATCTATCTAACCGGGGGTCTATCGTTTTGTTAAAATCCTCTGCCAGGATTATATTCCCCTCTGCCCATCTTTGCAATGTCTGGAAAAACTCATCAAAGAACTGCGGCTCGTTCTCGCAGGGCGCGTATACACAGGCTAACGTTACTCTACACTGCTGTAGAAGTCCTACCAAGATAAGATATCTCCCCTTGCTGTCTCGTTTTACTCTCTCCATCTGGAAAGGGAATTTGTTATTGAAACTATAGCTACTTTTTTTTTTTTTTGGTGGAGGCCAGGAAAAACTGCCTATAACTTTTGTCTAAGAATCTGGGGCTGCTGTGCGTACTAAAGTGTGTCTCCTGGAGGAAAACCACGTCGGCACCCCTCCGTCTGAATTCAGAGAAGGCAACTTTACGCTTCTTTGGGCTGTTAAACCCTTTAACATTTTGGGAGATAAGTGTTACTGCCATACTTGTGTGTTTTGTGGGTAGCTGTACCAGAAGTGGAGCAGGTGCTTACCCGAGGGGTGTAGCTCTCGCTGGTGATGCTGTCCTTGTTGGTGACGTACACTAGGATTCACTCCTTCTCTGAGGGGGTCTGATACATGGAGGGAAGGAAACACGAGGGAAAAGCAAGGGAAACAACAAACATATATACACACAAACAGAACCTCGGTGGTCACTAAGGACCCCAGGGTTAATGCCCGGAAGTAATTCTGCCCCACTGGACCCTCCTCCCTCCCAGTCCAGACCCATGGTCTCTCCTGCTGACCATGAATTTTCGGGACTTTTACAGGGGTGCGGGTTGAACCCACATCCCCGTCACGGAAGCGCATGCCTGCGGGCAGGATCGGTAGTAGTCTCCTGACCACCCACCGGCAGCTACTGTAATTTTTCGAGCTAACTTCCCTAAAACTCTAGGGTATCTAACTTAATATGAACCTTGGTATGCCCAAACTATTCTCCTCAGGGTGTAAATCTAAATCATAAAGCTAACTACAGTAAACTCCCTCCTGCTCTGGCAACTGCTTTGGAGCCTGTGGTGCCCCCCCCTAGCGCATTCTATTTCCCTCTCCCCCCCCCTCTATTTTCGGTGTCCCCCCCGTGACCTCAACTATTCCGGACACCCCCTCTTTCCTTTTCCTTCTAACAGCGGGCTCCTCTCCCCCTCTGATGAGCTCAAGGCCCCCTCTCTTGATTCCCTCTCTGCCCTCTCGCTCTCTGTCCTACCATTTCTTGAACCGCTCCCCTCTCTCCTCTCTCGGGGGCTGCACTTGGCTGCATAAATCTCCCCTTCGCCTCTTCTTCCCACCGTGCTCTTTAATCTTTATCTTCCCTCCCCGGCAGCAGAGTTCGCGTACCCCTGCCGGGGAGTGCCGGGTCACTTCCGGCGCCGCACATCCGGTAGACCGTCATCTCCTCGCCTGAGTCATCCGGGTCTCTACTGCTCCGCGAGATCTCGTCTGCTGACGTCAGCGGTGTCTCTTCAGTCGGAGGCTGGACGTGGGCGGAGACGGATGCAGCTGAGGGCGGGCTCCCTCCGCTCACCATTCGGTCCCGCCGAAACTACTGCCGCCGCCATGGATTCTGCCGCGCTTTCCCTTCTTCCTCAGGTGAGTAACGCGTCACCATTTTGGGGGATTTTTGTTACAGCTTTCGGCGCTTGATGCAGGGGGCCCATTCTACTCCAGCTGGCCCCGCAGATCCACGGAGGGAGCTAGGGCAGGATAGCCATCATCACACCACAGGGCAGGCAATGTCACCAACTTTTAGAGCAACTTTAAAACCAAAACTTTAGGCAGCATTTCAACGCAGCTGTCTCTTTAAGGGTCACTGTGTGCCCTCTCCAGCTCTCTCCTTTCGCCTCTCAGCCGACGTGGGCACAGTCTCCCAGTCTGCTGGACATGGAGGACGTGGCTCTGGGCTCCCCGGGTTGGTAGCTATAGCAGCTATTCCCAATTTTTTTAGAAAAGCTGTTCCCTCTGATAGGTGTTTTAGGGCATGGGGGCGGCCATTCTTCACCACCACAAGGGCAAACGGGAAGGCCCATCTATATCTAACGTCCTTGTCCCGCAACACTCTCGTGATAGGCTGCAAAGCCCTCCGTCTCACCAGGGTTATAGGGGATATGTCCTGGAATACTGCCATTGTTATTCCTTCATAAGTCACTGTTGGAGTTGCACGTGTGATTTTGCAGATCTCCTCCTTGATCTTGTAGTGGTGTATACGGAGGATCACATCTCTTGGTGGGTTATTAGGCATTGGGCGCAACCTCAGGGCGCGATGGGAGCGATCCATTAGCAATTCAGCCTCTGACTTGCCTGGCATAATGGTGTTCATCCACCGGCTTATCAGGACTTCAGGATCCAGAATCTCTTCAGGGATCCCCCTTATGCGTAAGTTATTTCGCCGGTCCCTATTTTCGCCGTCCTCCTGCCGGTTTTCTAATTCTGCCACTCTAGCTTCTAGTTCCCCCATCCTCTTATTGGTTTCTAGATGGCACCTGGAGCTTTCCTCAATTTTTTCCTCCAGCTCGTTTGTGCGCGTGCCGATATGTAAAATGTCTTTCCGGAGGCTCTCCACTTCTCCTCTGAAGAAAGTCTTGAGGTCCGTTAGAAGCCGGGCTATCTCTTTTTTTATTATCCCTGAGTCCTCTGCCGAGGTCCCCTCCATCTCCGGAGCGGAATCAGAGTCGGAGACCGCCGTGTTCTCTCCCGGCCGGGCCTTTCCTGCACCCGTGAAGTAGGAGCGCACGTCCGTTTTGCGCTTTTTTTTTGCCTTGTCGTCGCCATTACCCCTTGTATGTGGTATGTTAATGATCCGCGGGGGTTCGTAACCTCAGCACTGTGCTTGAGAATCGGGAAGTTTTATTCAAAATGTCTTTAATTAGCTTTTGGTGCCGGCGGGTAGCGGAGCCTTTAAATTACACCTCCATCACCATACCTGCCGCGCATGCGCCTCGTTTTAATATAATTTTTAATGCACTATGATCGCTGTGCGCTGTGTCTTTTGTGTATTTTGTCTAAACTTCTAGGGTGTGTTCTGAGCCATCCCTGGTATCACAGCTGCAGATGCTCCAACTTATTTAGTGTCCATAAGGTCACGTATTAATTACATTACATTTTTCACTGAATCACTTCACGTTGTGTATTGATTGTAGTTGCGCACTTAATTTCCTCACCTCTTCACATCCTACATGTGTCTTTTGAAAATACTTGCATCATTTAAAAAAAAATAAACTCTGAATAACATTTTTAATGTGTTATAATGTACAGAGGCGACACGTTTTATTTGCATTCGGCTAGTTCCGCAAGCCGGGAGGTGTCCCGGCTTGCTAGCCGAATCCCCTCGGCGTGCCGCGCGTCACCGATGCGCGGTCACGCTTCATCAGGTGCCTGCGCCCCCTGCGCGCGTGCCCAGGGCTCTCCGAGGGAGCCCTGGTGTCCCGCAATGTGGGGGACGGCGGTGGGGGGTTCCGGGGGACCCGGCAGACCTGGAGAGGGGAGGGGGAAGCCCCGATCGGAGGGCCGCTCCTCCGAGGCTTCGGCGCGCGCCCGGTTACTGTCACGGCCGAGACCAGGTAAATGCTCAAATAAACTTGGCCGCGACAGTAATAAGCATTTTTTGTTTCTATAGCAACCATTTGCAAAGTCACATCCCCTTCCTCTTCTCAAACAGGCTCTGGCACACCCCTTTTTAGCTCTGCCTTCTCTATAGCAGTGCACCAATTGTATCTATTGACTGCCTGGTCACGTGATCTTCCTCACAGAACTTTGCATCTTTGGTCCTCTTCTGCTGCAATGACAGCCATTTAGTGAACCCCTGAGACAAATCTTCACGATTGATCTCAGGAGAACGGATTGATTGACAACTTAGCTAATTACTTATCATTGTGTGGATTGTATTGATGCACATATTAAAGTGGGGGAAATAAAAATAAATAAATAAAAGGCAGCTTGGACTGCTGCTTTAAAATATTACAAAAATAGTGCCAAACCTGTCATTTTCAAAAATGCCCTATTGCATTCCCTCATTCTGATAGCCATCGCATTTCCAAGTTTATTATTTGAAGAGGGCATCAGAAGTTAATGCGATAATGGCAGTATCCTTATGAGATGCATGTATAAGAAATATTATTTCAGACTTTTTCAGTGAACAGGTATTTATTTAATCAGTTCTTATTTCACTCTAATATTTTATAGATAGGTCTAGGGGGGATTTTGCTACAGACAAAGATAAAATACCGTATGGTGAATTTCATTAAATGTATCCCTGTAAGCAGATCACGGATCATTTGCTATTCAGTAAAAAATGACTACTACAGTATTTTATTAGGTGTTCCATGTATTTAAACTTAAATGAACACCGACACATTTGTAGAATAATCATCAGCTGCAGCTGTTATCAAGAATGCACCAGCAATAATCTCCTGTTAGTGTTACTTTATGGGGCTTATGTACAATAGTTAAGAGGGTGAACTCCTACAAATCTTATTTAAAATCTTAGTACCATTCTGCCCCATGGTTCGGCATTTCGGAAGGTTTTTTTCATGCTTCTACTTCCGTATGCGTGCACTGTGAGTCATCTTACACTCCAAGGAACAGAATGCTATTTATGTCCCGGAAGGGATTTATTTATTTATTTATAAAATATTTTACCAGGAAGTAATACATTGAGAGTTACCTCTCGTTTTCAAGTATGTCCTGGGCACAGAGTTAAGACAAATATACATGTTTATAAATACAGTTACATAATGAGCAGGGTATACATTATATACAAGACATTGCATGCACAGTTAAAGATCATTTGTATTATGGGCGTATGAAACAGTTACAGATCACATTAAAATGTGTGACAGCCTTAGATTTGAAAGAACTTAAACTGGTGGTGGATGTAAGAGTCTCTGGTAGGTTGTTCCAGTTTTGGGGTGCACGGTAAGAGAAGGAGGAGTGGCCGGATACTTTGTTGAGTCTTGGGACCATGAACAGTCTTTTGGAGTCTGATCTCAGGTGATAGGTGCTGCATGTGGTAGGGGTGAGGAGCTTGTTCAGGTAGCTGGGTAGCTTGCCCATAAAGAATTTGAAGGCAAGACAGGAAAGGTGAACTTTGCGCCTAGACTCGAGTGATGACCAATCTAGTTCTTTGAGCATTTCGCAGTGATGTGTGTTATAGTTGCATTGGAGAACAAAACGACAAATTGAGTTGTAGAGGGTATTAAGTTTGCTAAGGTGGGTTTGAGGTGCCGAGCCATATACTATGTCTCCATAGTCAATAATTGGCATTTGCATCTGCTGTGCTATACGTTTTCTGACCAGGAGACTTAGGGAGGATTTGTTCCTGTAAAGTACCCCTAGTTTGGCATAGGTCTTGGTTGCCAGGGTATTAATGTGCATCCCGAATGTTAAGTGGGAGTCAAACCATATGCCCAGGTATTTAAAACTAGTAACAGGAGTTAGGGTGGTGTTAGTGTTGGTTGTAATCTGGAGCTCAGTCGCTGGAAGCTTTAAAAATTTAGTATTGGTCCCAAACACCATTGTTACAGTCTTGTCAGTGTTTAAAAACAGTTTGCTTTGGGAAATCCAGTTTTCGAGTCTGAAAAAGTCAGACTGAACTACGTGTTCAAGGTCAGAGAGGCTAGGGCTGTGTGCATATAAGATTGTGTCATCTGCATACATGTGTATTGAGGCTTCCTGACAAGCTGTGGGAAGATCATTGATGAACACTGAGAAGAGTAGGGGCCCCAGAACAGAGCCTTGCAGGACGCCACAGGTGATATCCAGGGGGTTGGAGTTAGAGCCTGAGATGGACACATGTTGGGATCTACCTGATAGGTATGACTGAAACCAGTTTAAAGCATGCTTCCCTATTCCAGAGCTCTGGAGTTTGTTAAGCAGGATAGCATGATCAACAGTATCAAAAGCCTTTGCAAAATCTAGGAATACTGCACCAGTGAGTTGTCCCTGTTCCATTCCACACTGGATTTCATTGCAAACTTTTAGCAGGGTAGTTACGGTAGAGTGTTTGGGGCGAAAGCCGGATTGGAATTGGCTAGGGAAATTTGTCTTGTTATAGTAATCGCTTAATTGGGAGTGGACACATTTTTCCATGACTTTGGATAGGATTGGGAGAAGGGAGATTGGTCTGTAGTTGTGTGGCAATAGGTTAGCCTATTAGTTCCTTTTTTTTTTTTACCACTAGAAATATTCTACAAAAAATTAGATTAGAACCAATCTTGTTAAATAACTTAAAGTAGCAGTTCAAGCAATATCCTACATGTGTGTTTTTTTTTTTTAATATAAATCAGTTCTGTACTGTGAGAAAATACTTGTAGCATTTAAAAAAAATGTTTTAAAGACATTTTGTGCAAGAACAGAATTAAATAACCCTGAGCAAGCGATCGATTACAGGAGAACGGATCGATCTGCAGCTCAGCTAATCACTTGTCAGTGTGCAAATTTTATTGATGCACACATTGAATGGAAAAAATATATATATATTTTTTTTTTAAATGGCAGCTTGAACTGCAGCTTAATTGTGAGGTTACATTTCCCTCAATGGAAAGAAAATGGCTGTCAAACCTCGACCAAACAGGAAGCTGGGAGCATAATCTGTTGTGGCTTCCTATTGGACAGCTATTTAAATTTCCTTTAAAATCCAGGACATAATGTGTGTAACCACCAGTAAGGATCTCTGGAATCACTGGTCCCCAGAGCTGAAAATAATGCGTTTCAACTCTGGACCTCAGTTCCAATCCTGATTGATCCATTAAATTTACTACACAGTAAGCGAGTATGGTATTTGTGTTCTCTTTTATATGTAACCCATGTCCCCCTCCCCCCCCCCCCGACACAGATAGCTATCTAGGGTGTAGTGAGGGCTGGCTACATGTACTTGGGTGGTGCGTACCTGCTTGGAACAGGAGGGCCTGAGTCTCCCGCGTTGGTGTTGGGGACAACAGGACCAGGCTTCTGGGGTATTGACCTTCATTCTTTAGCAACGGTGCAGCGCCTCCATTCTCTATAATCCCCAGGGATGTCGGGTAGGACCCTTACAGAGAAAGAACCCTGGTCCCAGGGTGAATGCTCCAGAACTCACACACAGTCTTAGGTAAAACAGCAGCAATGTCTTTATTCTTTGGTAACACTTGAGGTAGTACACAGCAGTTCATACACTTCGGCAGTGCTCCCAATTGTAATCATTCCTTCTCTCCTCTCCTTCTCCTCCAGACTGTATCCCTGCAGGATGGTCTGGATGGGGCCTCAATACCCCTGCCTCCACTCCCCCCAGGGTAAGCCCTTTGGGTGAGGCTAGATGACTTTCCCCTCACCCCCTAAACCGGGTGAGGGTCATTGGTCCACCTCTATAGTTCGGTCCGCTCTACTCAGAGGGGCTCTGAGTATCTCCTCCAAGCACCGTTCTCACTCTACATGTGGTCTCTCAGTTCATTCATAGCTCTGCTGGGCCCTACTCCGCTTCAGACCAGCATGTCACTCGCAGGATATCACTCCACAGACTGACAGTTCTTCCACTGCAGAGAACAGACACACTGCTCTCCAGACTCTGACTCTCCAGCCAGACACTCCACTCCAACCAGGCAGCTTTCAGAATGGACTCAACCAACTGACACACCACACACACAGGACAGCCCACTAAATAGAGTTCATCCCCGCCCCTCATGATGTCAGCAGGACCTCCCCTATGTCTAGGCCTGTACAGAGTCAGGGGGCCCCTCCTCTATCACTCCAGGCAGGGCGTGAAGGTGGAAAACCCATGGTCACTACTGGCACCTGCCGTTACCAGGGCTTACTCCAGTAGGAGAAGGATAAGTAGCCCGTTCTTACTTTCAGGGGGCTACACTCTCCCTCTAGTGGAATCCAATGGTCCCCACTTGGACCTACTTTTAGCAGCACCATCCTGCAGCAAAGAAACCTGGGAACATGAACACAACATGGCAGTTTATTCATAGACAATACCCAGTGAGGTAACATCTCCGGAACACAGTTACTCCCAACTGGGAGAACAAAAAATAATAATGCTTCGGATCAGGCTTCCGTATCCTTCTACCATTATGGTCAGTTATGGTCACATGATATGACTGTACAGACCCAGACTCAGGCCGATATATTACATTGTGCATGTATATGCCCCATCCTATACTCCAGATCCTGACCAACTCACTGATCCTGTCCTGATTATGGTTACCTGCCTTACCAAATTTCGTCCGCAAATACTCCTGTACGCCTTCTCGGAGCCAACTATCCCTGTTCTCCTCGATTTTCTCGCATTATGGGTTCAGGCACATAAGAGTATTCATACCCATGGGACTGCTTATACCTAGCCATGATGGCACTGTCTGCTCGGCTCAACTTAGTCAAAGTCTTCCGACCCGCCCTGCTAGGCAGCACCCAAAACTCCGGTTCTACAGGAGCAACATCGTCATATAATATGCTCGGTCCCTTTGGAAGAATGAGTTTCTGCTCTATCTCCCTGTACCGATGCTCTAGTTCATCCGCCACCTCCTGGGGAGTATAGGCACCTACCGCCCACCAATAATCGACTATGTTATTTCTGATGAGGACAAACCTGGTGCGGTCCATACCTTCATGGTACCCGGTGAACAGGGGTGCCACCACTTGTCACGGTGCTCGTACTCTGCTAAGGGGCTACCTGTATCTACCTCCGACTCCACTTGCGATGAGACACCAGACGTACCTGCCTCTGTAGAGCGCGAGCAATCTATCCTCCCCGCGGGGTCTCGATCAATGGCCATGGCTCGTTAGGCCACAGGTAGTACGTGCCACATTTAAGGCATCGGGCCTTCGTGCTTGGGACCGGTCCGGGTGTCCCGCAGTGGACGCACAGGCACCGGAGGTACTCGTGGCCCTCAATCTCCACTACCAGTAAGCCTCCTGGAAGCTGGTAAATCGTGGTGCTCAGTTCTGACATAGTTAGTTCAGGGGTGGAACAGTTCAATGTTTCAGCTCCTTGCTCTTCGAATGTCAGACAGAAGTGGAGCTCCTCGCTCTCACTTCCTGTCCCTCCCTTCGCTGGGGAAGACTCTTCTGATTGGCTCTCCTTGTGCCCCATCCCTCTGGTGGAAACAAGAGGAGGGGCACTCCTTCTCTCAGTGTGACGTGGCCTTGTCTGTTGGCAAGTCACAGCACAGGTGGGTGGGCTTTCGGCTTTCGCGCCGCTCCGCTCCTCTTGCAGGGAATCTGGGTTTGGTGCCAAACCCCTGCATATCTCCCTCCACATTTCTCGCACAGTCTCTTTGCACGATTCACGTGCGCTCTCCAGGATTGGCGGGAGTCGCCATTTTAGTTCTTTCTTGCTCCGCGGAGCACATGTAGTGATGGCCGCCATCTTTGATGAGCCCTCCAACTGTATGACTCCACTATTCTCAGTGTCTAGTGCAAACCTTGTTCCTAGATACTGGCTATGCTCCACTTGCTCACTGAACACTCTCTGCATGCTTTCTCTGACTGTTGCCCACTAGAATTATGTGGCATAGTCCAGGCTAGGCAGAACTCTTCTCTGTGCACCGCACTCGCTGACGGTTCCTACAAGTGCTCTGTGGTGTGTTTTATGTGGGTGCTGGCTAGTGTACCGGGCATCTCCCTAAGTACGGGTGTCTCCTACTGTTGGCCACTCATAGTGCGGACCCTGGGCCATGATACCTGGACTAGTTAACAGGTTAACCCCCCCAGTTGCCTCACACTTTCTGCCTCAAGGGACTAGGACAGCAATAGCCATACACCCATCTTACATTACCCATCTAGGGCACCCAGGGCGTACTGTGCGGGAGTCCACGCTCCCCTGACTACCCCATGTATGATATGCCCTACCCTCCATAGCACTTGCACGGAAGGTGCACTTCACTCCTCCCATTCTGCTTCGCTGAAAGCCTGACCTGTTTGGGATCTCAGCAGCTCGCCTCCAAATGTAACCCATGTTCCCCCCCCCCCCAGACACAGATAGCTATCTAGGGTGTAGTGAGGGCTTGCTACATGTACTTGGATGGTGCATACCTGCTTGGAATAGGAGGGCCTGAGTCTCCCGCGTTGGTGTTGGGGACAACAGGACCAGGCTTCTGGGGTATAGGCCTTCATTCTTTAGCAACGGTGCAGCGCCTCCATTCTCTATAATCCCCAGGGATGTGGGGAAGGAACCTTACAGAGAAAGAACCCTGGTCCCAGGGTGAATGCTCCAGAACTCACACACAGTCTTAGGTAAAACAGAAGCAATGTCTTTATTCTTTGGTAACACTTGAGGTAGTACACAGCAGTTCATACACTTCAGCAGTGCTCCCAATTGTAATCCCTTCTTCTCTCCTCTCCTTCTCCTCCATACTGTATCCCTGCAGGGTGGTCTGGGTGGGGCCTCAATACCCCTGCCTCCACTCCCCCCAGGGTAAGCCCTCTGGGTGAGGCTAGATGACTTTCCCCTCACCCCCTAAACAGGGTGAGGGGCATTGATCCACCTCTATAGTTCGGTCCGCTCTACTCAGAGGGGCTCTGAGTATCTCCTCCAAGCACCGTTCTCACTCTACATGTGGTCTCTCAGTTCATTCATAGCTCTGCTGGGCCCTACTCTGCTTTAGACCAGCATGTCACTCCTAGCTCGCAGGATATCACTCCACAGACTGACAGTTCTTCCACTGCAGAGAACAGACACACTGCTCTCCAGACTCTGACTCTCCAGCCAGACACTCCACTCCAACCAGGCAGCTTTCAGAACTGACTCAACCAACTGGCACACCACACACACAGGACAGCCCACTAAATAGCGTTCAGTCCCGCCCCTCATGTCAGCAGGACCTCCCCTCTGTCTAGGCCTGCACAGAGTCAGGGGGCCCCTCCTCTATCACTCCAGGCAGGGCTTGAAGGGGGAAAACCCATGGTCACTACTGGCGCCTGCCGTTACCAGGGCTTACTCCAGTAGGAGAAGGATAAGTAGCCCGTTCTTACTTCCAGGGGGCTACATATATTTTAGGTGTATCAATGAATACTGTCCAAGAAGGAGAAAAAATGACTTCAAATGAAACAGCATCCTACATCAATACATAAACTATACCTTATGCACTAAACTAATAAAGGCGTATAATGCTCTTATCTGATACTGCTCCCTGAGCGCCTTGTGACAATATGCATCTTATTAGATCAATATGGAAGTTCTACATAGAAGAAATGATAATATTCAGACTGTACTGTAAAACATTTAATCTGTAAAGAAATGCCATGTTGGTCTATGAAAGCATAGTCCAACCAATGATAAATGTGACTACTGTAAGTGTGGAGTGTTTTACAAAGTAATACTGGAGTTTTATACTTGGGCAGATATATTGTAGCACCAGGTTTTTCAAATTCATCATCTTGAATTCTTTACCAAAACGTTAATTAACACAATATATAAAGTAATTTATTTCAAATTCTCCTACTAGCTCTTTGTCAACCCGCTCTAATTCTATGGGAGGGTCAAAATATAGATATGTTCACTTCTACTAAAGCCACTACACAATTTCAAATGATAAAAGTAAGATTTGTCTATGACGAAATCTTATAATTTATCAGATGTATTTACTTTAATGTATCACTGAGTAGAAACAAAACATATCTTTTTGTGTATGTCACTGATATCCATTCTGTAAACGGTACGAAATAATGCACAGAAACTATTTCCAGTACATATCACTCTGGTGTTGCAATTGATACATATGGTGTGTTCTATGGAATAAATGAAATAATGGAGCGTTACCGTAGTTAAAGTGCATCTTCTAACAAGACATAATGACTCATGAACTTGTACCAGAAGGACAGAGAGGAAGAAATATCTGTGCTAGTTTTGATTTTGACTTCTTCCCATTTTCTGCAATATGTTCTTGTTTTTGTGCATACTCAGAACATGTTCATACATAGTGGACATATGGTAGTCTGACACATGCTACGTAGGCTTTCCTTTGAACAAATATTATGTTCATGTATTATAAAATATTTAGCAAAATCAATTTGAAAACTGTCACATATTTCAAACTTAGTGCAGCACAGTGCCAGTCTGATTGTTGTAAGAAAAACGCAGATTTTAAGCAAGTATAGTAGGGTTTCCCCTGGGTCCTGTTTACCTCCGCTACAGCAGGGGACGTCGCTGAACTCCGCGTGTGATGCTGGTGCCGCCGGTGACCAAGGCGGACCCACTGTCAGGCAGAGGAGGCGATCGAATCGCCGGCGGCCCCTTTGCAGGGCGCCGCCATGTTTTATTGCACATGCACAGTGAGCTTTGCGCATGCGCAGAGAGGCACCAAGTGCGGGGTCCAGTACAGAAGCGCACACATGCGCAGAAGATAGACAGTCGGGGACTACAGCCCCCAGAAGGTATCTGATTGAGCCACCTGTGCTGAAGCAGGAATATCCTGAAAACCTGACGTGTTGATGGCCCTTGAGGACTGGCGTTGGCCACTCCTAGTCTAGACTTTAATATACACAGCACTACTTATGTTATACCATGCTGGCTTATACACTATGAGTTTAATTCATTGATATCAAACCTGTTTAATTGTACACACACAAAAATGTAAATTGTTGTAACTATAGATCCACCTAAAGAGGAAACATACTATGATAAAGCGGAGAATAGGTGGTGTGCTGTAAACAAATATTACATACAGTACATCAAGACAGGGATTTCTTTATCACTCCCTACTACACTGTATGCTAAGAGATAAAGGGCAAAGACAGGATTGCAGACCTGTCTGAGACGTGAATGTGCTCACACGTGATATTTTTATTTGCTGCTCACTTACTACTTTAAACTATAAATAATATTTCTTCCATCTCTTCCACACGTGTAATGTAAGACTCGCCTTCGGCTTCAGGTTCCTCAACGGCACAGTTCTTACTTTTTACTACTGATTAATTGTTATTGTTAAACAACAGTGTTTCAGGGCAGAACAGATAGATTTCACTTGCCATTGTTCTACAAGTCGAGCACAACTGAATGCTAATGCTCGGATCTAAATATTCTTGTCAGAATGACTAAAGCAAAGCAAGCGTGGCAATAAGCAACATTTCAATGAAATATTTGATGACATTCTTGTTACTATTGAAAATGAAATTAGATTTAGGAGAAGGGTTTTACGTAGCTCTCATTATGGATATTGGAGCTCGAGAACCTTCACAGAACTTCGTGAATCGCGACAATCTCTTCATTTTATATTAAATTGATTTGGACAGAGGGTCATTATTTTCAAAGAGTATTAAAAAAAAAAGTTTTTTTTTACCTATGGTATATGAGAATCCGACTTGACAAGTAATTTGTATTTTAAGATCTACAAGTGTCGCAGGATTTACTGTTCCCAGCGTCATGGATGAAAAAGCAGAAGCCCACAGATCTGGAGACAGTGTCTGCTGCGATCGCGCTGTGGAGGCGACCATGCTTCTGAATGGGACCCACCACTGCATTTATCTTTCCGAGTCACAACAGTCACGGTCGCTTGACAGCGAGCTGTTGTGGCGGAAACGTAAAGGTAATATTTGCTATATCTGTACTTTGCATGCACGGACTGTCAGTAATACTGTAGGTCGTGATGGACATGACCACAGTCATAAATGACACCCCACCAAAAAGTTATGTAGAGGATTGCTTGTTGTGGTGCTGTACAAAAAAACCCTAGGTCTTTTTTCATTCATCTACCAGAAAATAAACACTTTATTGGGGTTTATTATTTATTTATTTATTTATAAAATATTTTACCAGGAAGTAATACATTGAGAGTTACTTCTCGTTTTCAAGTATGTCCTGGGCACAGAGTAAGGCCTCGGTCCCGCTGCGCTCGTTGGCGCGGGCGGCCACACGCGAGTTCCCCACCAGCAGGGGAATCCTCCCGAGCCGGTCCCGGTCCCCCCTGGCGGCACAGCGCACTACACGCTGTGGCGCGTCAGCCGCTATGGGACACAAGAAAATGGTGTTCCCTAGCGTTGACGCGTCACGTGGTGTGGCTGTGAGCCAATGGGGAGGGGAGGCTTCGGGAGGAGGTGAGGCTTCAGGGAGCGGGGAGGAGTGTGGAGTGACAGCAGCGTGAGTGCCTGTCTGTGTGTGTGTCTGAGTGCGTGCCTGTCTGTGTGTGTCTGAGTGCCTGTCTGTGTGTGTGTCTATGTGTGTGTGTGTATGTGTGTGTCTGAGTGCCTGCCTCTGTCTGAGTGCGTGAGTGCCTGCCTCTGTCTGTCTGTGTGTGTGTGTGTGTATGAGTGCCTGCGTGTGTGTGTGAGTACCTCCGTGTGTGTGTGCCTTCGTGTGTGTGTTGCTTACCTTCAATCAGCAGCTCCAGCCTGAGCCCGTGGAGGTAGGGGGGGGAGAGTAGCGGGTCCCTCCACTCAAGCCACGCCCCCCCTCCCTATCAATCCTCCCACTCCCGCCCTCCTCCCGCTCCGGCTCCCGCTCCCTACAGACCGCATATCGCGGTCTGTGTATGTCAGTGCACCGCCTGTCTGCAGTGCGGGCGCGCTGACTCTGGGAGTGGGGCCTTAGCCTAAGACAAATAATACAGTTACATAAATGAACAGGGTATACATTATATACAAGACATTGCGTGCACAGTTAAAGAAAATATATATTATGAGCGTATGAAACAGTTACAGACCAGATTAAAATGTGAGACAGCCTTAGATTTGAAAGAACTTAGACTGGTGGTGGATGTGAGAGACTCTGGTAGGTTGTTCCAGTTTTGGGGTGCACGGTAGGTTGCATCAAGCTTTCATGTGTACACTGATTGTAAGGATAACTTTGAGACACTGATTAGGAATTAAGCTCTTTGGACAGGGATTCCTTTTAATAATGTTAACTTTTGTGTTTGAAGAGCTTATTCCAATTATGCATTGTGTGTTACACCCTTGTTATATTGTTGCATCTATTACTACTGTAAAGTGCTACTGTATGTATATGGATGGTGCTATGTATATGGATGGCGCTATACAAACAAAGAGATATGTGCACCTGTGTTTTCCAACCAGGGTTCCTAGGAATCCTTTGGTTCCCCGGGCATCCATATAGTGTTTTTCCTGCAATTTTCTGGTCATTTGAAAATTGTATGAAATACAATGCATTTGATCTCAGATGCGCTATTAGAGAGGGTTGGGGTTCCTTACAATGCATCTGATCTCAGACGCGCTATTAGAGAGGGTTGGGGTTCCTTACAATGCATCTGATCTCAGATACGCTATTAATAATAATAATAATAATAATAGCATGTTCTTATATAGGGCTGCTAATTGTACGGAACGCTTTACAAAGACATTTTGCAGGCACAGGTCCCTGCCCCGTAGAGCTTACAATCTATGTTTTTGGTGCCTGAGTCACAGGGAGATAAAGTGACTTGCCCAAGGTCACAAGGAGCTGACAGCGGGAATTGAACCAGACTCCCCTGCAGCAATCTCGGTGTCAGTCAGTGTTTTTACTTACTGAGCTACTCCTTCTTATTAGAGAGGGTTGGGGTTCTTTACAATGTATCTGATCTCAGATGCGCTATTAGAGAGGGTTTGGGTTCCTTACAATTCATCTGATCTCAGACGCGCTATTAGAGAAGGTTTGGGTTCCTTACAATGCTTTTGATCTCAGATACGCTATTAGAGAGGGTTGGTGTTCTTTACAATTAATCTGATCTCAGAGACGCTATTAGAAAGGGTTGGGGTTCCTTACAAAGTATCTGATCTCAGATGCGCTATTAGAGAGGGTTGGGGCTCCTTACAATGCCTCTGATCTCAGAGATGCTATTAGAGAGGGTTAGGGGTTCTTTAGAATTTCACTTATAGTAGGGTTCCATAATCAAATAACGGTTGGAAACCACTGACATACACATATAAGCAGTTACCCATTGCTTTGTCTTTGTCAGTTACCACTAAAACTCCCTTCTTATGTATCATAAAAAAAACCTTGCATAAGACAAGAATTGTATTCCAGACATCTTGCAGTCTCTCTATATCAGCGGTAGTCAACTCCAGTCCTCAAGAGCTACCAACAGGTCAGGTTTTCAGGATATAGCCCTGCTTCAGCACAGGTAGCTCAATCAGCCACCTGTGCTGAAGCAGGGATATCCTGAAAACCTGACCTGTTTGTGGCCCTTGAGGACAGTAGTTGACAACCCCTGTATTAGAATTTGTGATCTCCAATAATGTTTCAGGACTTAGGGCCTCATGCAGTAAGCCCCGATACAACATTTTCGGCACGAATTGCGAAAATGTTTTTTTTTGGGCGATTTGCCCTCGCAGTATTCAGTAAGGGCCGAATCCTTCCGATCCCTGCTGAAGCACTGCGAAAGCAAAGCTGCCGATGACCTGTGGCGATACAGCCTGGCTCCCGATAAGGCTCCCGATAAGCCTTTGGTGCCGATAGATGTTTGCAGCTGAGAGAGACAAGCCGCTCTCTCAGCGCAAACATCGGTACCAAAAAAAGTATTTAAAAACAACTTTTATTCATAGTGTACATGTGCAGGGGGTCTTCGGAGCTGAACTGCGTTGGTTTGAGGTCCGGGGACCCCCTGCCCCCGAGATACAGGCCCCTTTATGAGGTGCCGGTATCCCTCGGCGTTTAAAGGTCCCGATCACGTGACCGCGACCTGTAAACAGACCAGAGGGATACCGGCACCCCATAAAGGGGCCTGTATCTCGGGGGGCAGGGGGTCCCCGGACCTGAAACCAACGCGGTTCTGCTCCGGAGACCCTCTGCACATGTACAGTATAAATAAAACACACACTCATCAATAAAGACTCGTTCCTTACCTTGGCGGCTATGTGCAACGGTAATGAAGCAGCATGAATGTCTTTTTAATTATACTGTACAGTGAGCAGGGGGTCCCCTGAGCTGAACCGCATTGCTTTGTGGAGCAGGGACCCCCTGCTTCCCGAGTTACAGGCCCCGGTATGTGTCATCGGGTGGCAGTGTCGCCGCCATGTTTATAGCGTCCCCGCAATAAACATGGTGTCCACACTGTAACCGATGGCCCAAACCGGGGCATGTAACTCGGGAGGCAGGGGGTCTCTGAGCCACAAATAAATGCGCTTCAGCTCAGGGGGCCTCCTGCTTCCGCACAATATTATTAAAATACATTAATGCTGCTTCATTACCATAGCGTATAGCCGCTAAGGCAATGAAGGGGTTAACGCATAGTAGCATGTTTATTGGGGACAAATGCCCCCAATAAACATAGCAGCAATACACAACATACAGTATAGTAATGGGCAGAATGACTATTATCCACAAATGGATAATAGTGCAGTTGTCCATTTACAATACATACACAACAATAAAGACTTTAAATACATATTGCACTCACCCATGTCCCACTGCCACGATGAAGGCCATCCTCATCTTCATCCTGCCCATGCCCCATCCGCTTCTGCAAAACAAACACAAGAATTACAACATCCAAATTAATGTCTCCTAACCCCTTAATCACCATAGCGGTTATTAACCGCTACAGTTATTAAGGGGTTAAGCCACCATCACCCACATACCCTCCCCCACAAAGCCCCCCAACCACCCTCACCCAATACCCACAGGGGAGTCCTACCAAATACCCTTGGGCCTAATACCCCCTCCCCCAGCACATACAGTACAATAATGTGCCAAATAACTATTATCCACATTCAATAACGTTAAAATGTAAAGAAAATTGTACTAACCTCATCAATAAGAAGTCTCCGTTGCCAGCATCATCCTTGGGGTCCGTTGCCAACATTAGAAATAGCCACAACATTTGAATATCATTAAAATAACACTGAACCCCTTAATCACCTTATCGGGTACTAACCTGAAAGGTAATTAAGGGGTGAAGCCATCCTGCAATGCCTACAACAGTTATGCATAACATCCTCAGTGAAATAAAAACCAATTGCCTAACCAAATTCCATTTAATCATTCAATCTGTAGGCTCACATGCCTCATAAAACATTGCATTTACAGTGTATACATGTAGCATAACATGTAAACTGCATGTACACGCTGCAAATCAATGTTAACAATACAATAATGCCACTCAAATCGCCATACATCACAAGAAGTATATTATTTAATCCAATAAACTCACCATCAATGAATTACCACACATCAATTACATCCCTAAACAATTAAAATACCATCCATACCAATTACACAATGAACTAAAGCTATCCTAACAGAGAACAACTTCAAAACATAGTCAAAAGTACACCAACAATTACAATATACTAAAGCAAGGCTTTCCATATCCTACTGTACGGCCTGGAAGCCCAAAACTTACATCTGTCTAAAAATAAAATACATTTAGCACACATCACTGCAAAGCCACAATGATTAACAATACAGAATTAGAAGCTTTAACAACACTATCATTTCTTACCCTGTATATATATCTGTACACATACATACAGACATACATACAGTGGGAAGAAATGATATGCATTATAAAAAATGAAAACATGAAAAAGCAACACAAAAAACAGTTACATTAAGTACATTTCTTTATTTAACTTACCATTACTTGCCCCCACCGACTCCCGTTGATCAGCTTACTCACGAACCAATCCACGACACCATCCACGACACCATCCACGACACCATCCACGACACAATCCAGGAACAAATCCACGAACCAAACCAGGAACCAATCCAAGAACAAGTGCAGGAACCAATCCAAGAACAAGTGCAGGAACCAATCCAGGAAGCAAGCCACGAAGAAATCCACGAAACAATCCACGACACGATCCAGGAACAGGAACCCATAAAAGAAAAAAACATAACAAATTAAACATTAAAATAATAAAACATGACAATCAAGGGTTGTACTAGTTTTATTCTTAGTGAATCTGTATTAAAATACCTTGTTCCGGGGTCTTCTTGACGTCCGGTGCCACGCCCTGGTCTTCAATCTTCAGGAGGAGGTCCGTCCTCCTCGGCATCTGCCTTCAAAATGAGACGACATAGGCTTTTAAAGGCCTATGACGTCACATTTGTCGTCATATGGTTCCCACGGCCCTGATTGGGCCATGAAAACCATGTGTTTTGGCCGATGTAAAAAAATTGATGACGTCACTTAAAGGCAATGCCAGCACAGCCAATCAGAATGGCTTTGCTGCTATTGCCTTTAAGAAAACGTCATGAAATGACACATGGCCGGACTCACATGGTAAGCCAGCCAATCAGAGCGTGGGAACTCCATCCCTCGTCAAGAAGACCCCGGAACAAGGTATTTTAATACAGATTCACTAAGAATAAAACTAGTACAACCCTTGATTGTCATGTTTTATTATTTTAATGTTTAATTTGTTATGTTTTTTTCTTTTATGGGTTCCTGTTCCTGGATCGTGTCGTGGATTGTTTCGTGGATTTCTTCGTGGCTTGCTTCCTGGATTGGTTCCTGCACTTGTTCTTGGATTGGTTCCTGCACTTGTTCTTGGATTGGTTCCTGGTTTGGTTTGTGGATTTGTTCCTGGATTGTGTCGTGGATGGTGTCGTGGATGGTGTCGTGGATTGGTTCGTGAGTAAGCTGATCAACGGGAGTCGGTGGGGGCAAGTAATGGTAAGTTAAATAAAGAAATGTACTTAATGTAACTGTTTTTTGTGTTGCTTTTTCATGTTTTCATTTTTTATAATGCATATCATTTCTTCCCACTGTATGTATGTCTGTATGTATGTGTACAGATATATATACAGGGTAAGAAATGATAGTGTTGTTAAAGCTTCTAATTCTGTATTGTTAATCATTGTGGCTATGCATTGATGTGTGCTAAATGTATTTTATTTTTAGACAGATGTAAGTTTTGGGCTTCCAGGCCGTACAGTAGGATATGGAAAGCCTTGCTTTAGTATATTGTAATTGTTGGTGTACTTTTGACTATGTTTTGAAGTTGTTCTCTGTTAGGATAGCTTTAGTTCATTGTGTAATTGGTATGGATGGTATTTTAATTGTTTAGGGATGTAATTGATGTGTGGTAATTCATTGATGGTGAGTTTATTGGATTAAATAATATACTTCTTGTGATGTATGGCGATTTGAGTGGCATTATTGTATTGTTAACATTGATTTGCAGCGTGTACATGCAGTTTACATGTTATGCTACATGTATACACTGTAAATGCAATGTTTTATGAGGCATGTGAGCCTACAGATTGAATGATTAAATGGAATTTGGTTAGGCAATTGGTTTTTATTTCACTGAGGATGTTATGCATAACTGTTGTAGGCATTGCAGGATGGCTTCACCCCTTAATTACCTTTCAGGTTAGTACCCGATAAGGTGATTAAGGGGTTCAGTGTTATGTTAATGATATTCAAATGTTGTGGCTATTTCTAATGTTGGCAACGGACCCCAAGGATGATGCTGGCGACGGAGACTTCTTATTGATGAGGTTAGTACAATTTTCTTTACATTTTAACGTTATTGAATGTGTTTAATAATGGCCAAATAATGTATTATCCCTATGTGGATAATAGTTATTTGGCACATTATTGTACTGTATGTGCTGGGGGAGGGGGTATTAGGCCCAAGGGTATTTGGTAGGACTCCCCTGTGGGTATTGGGTGAGGGTGGTTGGGGGGCTTTGTGGGGGAGGGTATGTGAGTGATGGTGGCTTAACCCCTTAATAACTGTAGCAGTTAATAACCGCTATGGTGATTAAGGGGTTAGGGGACATTAATTTGGATGTTGTAATTCTTGTGTTTGTTTTGCAGAAGCGGATGGGGCATGGGCAGGATGAAGATGAGGATGGCCTTCATCGTGGCAGTGGGACATGGGTGAGTGCTATATGTATTTAAAGTCTTTATTGTTGTGTATGTATTGTAAATGGACAACTGCACTATTATCCATTTGTGGATAATAGTCATTCTGCCCATTACTATACTGTATGTTAGGGGGTATATATCTATATATATATATATATATATATATATATATATATATATATATATATATATATATATATATATATATATATATATATATACTAGCTGAGAGACCCGGCGTTGCCCGGGATGTAAATGCGTAATAGGTAGTATTATTTATAAATTGTGGAACAATAGGTGAGTATTTGTTGTAAAGGTTGGATAATAATATTGAAAAGAAAGATGGAAGAAAATGTAATACGATGTTGTATAAAAATGGTTTATTGTAACCACACCACAGTACAATGTATATTTTGGTGCCATAAGTGATGTAAAAATGTGAGGCGTGGGTCCTGCTAGGGTGTGAGGCGGCGGGTGGCGCGTGGGTTGTGAGTGCTGTCTGCGAGTGGGGGTCCTGCTAGGGTGTGAGGCGGCGGGTGGTGCGTGGGTTGTGAGTGCTGTCTGTGAGTGTGGGTCCTGCTAGGGTGTGAGGCGGCGGGTGGCGCGTGGGTTGTGAGTGCTGTCTGTGAGTGGGGGTCCTGCTAGGGTGTGAGGCGGCGGGTGGCACGTGGGTTGTGAGTGCTGTCTGTGAGTGGGGGTCCTGCTAGGGTATGAGGCGGCGGGTGGCGCGTGGGTTGTGAGTGCTGTCTGTGCGTGGGGGTCCTGCTAGGGTGTGAGGCGGTGGGACAGTGATGTCGGTGCGTAGGGGCGGGAGGCAGCAGGTTTGTGTGGCGGCAGGTATGTGTCGAGTGTGGCGGGTGTCTGTTGAGTGCGTGCAGCGGCTGTGAGGCGGTGGGTGAAAGGCAGAGGCGGCCGGAGTAAGGGCGGGTGAAAGGCAGAGGCGGGGGTGGGGAGGTGGTAAGGCGGGCAGGAAGGCGAAGGGCGGCGGGAAGGGGAGGAGGGGGTGGTGGAGGGGGGCAAGGGGTGGAGGAGGGGGGAAGGGTTAGAGGAGGGGGGAAGGGTTAGAGGAGGGGGGAAGGGTTAGAGGAGGGGGGAAGGGTTAGAGGAGCGGGGGGGGGAAGGGTTAGAGGAGCGGGGGGGGAAGGGTTAGAGGAGCGGGGGGGGAAGGGTTAGAGGAGGGGGGGAAGGGGTGGGAGGGGGTGGGAGGGGAGGGGGGTGGAGGGGAGGGGGGTGCAGGGGTGGAGGGAGAGGGGGGGGTGGAGGGGAGCGGAGGGGGGGGTGGAGGGGAGCGGAGGGGGGGAAAGGGGAGCGGAGGGGGGGGAAAGGGGAGCGGAGGGGGGGGAAAGGGAGCGGAGGGGGGGGGGAAGGGGAGCGGATGGGGGGGAATGGGGAGCGGAGGGGGGGATAGGGGAGCGGAGGGGGGGAAAGGGGAGCGGAGGGGGGGGGAAAGGGGAGCGGAGGGGGGGGAAAGGGGAGCGGAGGGGGGGGAAAGGGGAGCGGAGGGGGGGGAAAGGGGAGCAGAGGGGGGGGAAAGGGGAGCGGAGGGGGGGAAAGGGGAGCGGAGGGGGAGGGGGGGGGAGGCGGTGGGAAGGGGGGGGAGGCGGTGGGAAGGGGGGGGAGGCGGTGGGAAGGAGGGGGGAGGCGGTGGGAAGGGGGGGGAGGCGGTGGGAAGGGGGTGGGGAGGCGGTGGGAAGGGGGTGGGGAGGCGGTGGGAAGGGAGGCGGTGGGAAGGGAGGCGGTGGGAAGGGAGGCGGTGGGAAGGGAGGCGGTGGGAAGGGGCGGTGGGAAGGGGTGGGGCGGTGGGAAGGGGGGGGCGGTGGGAAGGGGCGGTGGGAAGGGGCGGTGGGAAGGGGGGGGCGGTGGGAAGGGGGGGGGGCGGTGGGAAGGGGGGGGCGGTGGGGGGGGGGCTGTGGGAAGGGGGGGGCGGTGGAAAGGGGGGAGGGGAGGCAGTGGGAAGGGGGGGGAGGCGGTGGGAAGGGGGGGGGGAGGCAGTGGGAAGGGGGGGGGAGGCGGTGGGAAGGGGGGGGGAGGCGGTGGGAAGGGGGGAGGGGAGGCGGTGGGAAGGGGGAGGGGTGGCAGTGGGAAGGGGGAGGGGAGGCGGTGGGAAGGGGGGAGGGGGGGCAGTGGACAGGAGGGGGGGGCAGTGGACAGGAGGGGGGGGCAGTGGACAGGAGGGGGATGCAGTGGACAGGAGGGGGGGCAGTGGACAGGAGGGGGGGGCAGTGGACAGGAGGGGGGGGCAGTGGACAGGAGGGGGGCAGTGGACAGGAGGGGGATGCAGTGGACAGGAGGGGGGGGCAGTGGACAGGAGGGAGGGGCAGTGGACAGGAGGGGGGGCAGTGGACAGGAGGGGGGGCAGTGGACAGGAGGGGGGGGCAGTGGACAGGAGGGGGGGGCAGTAGACAGGAGGGGGGGGGCAGTGGACAGGAGGTGGGGGGCAGTGGACAGTAGGGGGGGCAGTGGACAGTAGGGGGGGCAGTGGACAGGAGGGGGGGGGCAGTGGACAGTGGACAGGAGGGGGTGGACAGTGGACAGGAGGGGGGGGCAGTGGACAGGAGGGGGTGGACAGTGGACATGAGGGGGTGGACAGTGGACAGGAGGGGGGGGCAGTGGACAGGAGGGGGGGGGCAGTGGACAGGAGGGGGGGGCAGTGGACAGGAGAGGGGGGGCAGTGGACAGGAGAGGGGGCAGTGGACAGGAGAGGGGGGGCAGTGGACAGGAGAGGGGGGGCAGTGGACAGGAGAGGGGGGGCAGTGGACAGGAGAGGGGGGCAGTGGACAGGAGGGGGGCTGTGGACAGGAGAGGGGGGCAGTGGACAGGAGAGGGGGGGCAGTGGACAGGAGGAGGGGGGGCAGTGGACAGGAGGGGGGGCAGTGGACAGGGGGGGCAGTGGACAGGAGGGGTGGGGCTGTGGACAGGAGGGGGGGGCTGTGGACAGGAGGGGGGGGCAGTGGACAGGAGGAGGGGGGGCAGTGGACAGGAGGGGGGGCAGTGGACATGAGGGGGGGCAGTGGACAGGAGGGGGGGCAGTGGACAGGAGAGGGGGCAGTGGACAGGAGGGGGGGCAGTGTCACACACACACACACACACACACACACGCGACACCTACCTGTACTTCCGGCCGCCGCCATCTTCTCACTCGGCGCCGCGAGGGAGGAAGGGGGTCCGCCATCTTACGCGCCGCGTGGCAGCCTGTTCCCCCGCCGGGGGGGGAGCTGAGTGGAGCGGGAGGGAGTGGTGTGTAGCGGGAGGGAGTGGTGTGTAGCGGGAGGGAGTGGTGAGTGGAGCGGGAGGGAGTGGAGCGGGAGGGAATGGAGCGCGAGGGAGGAAGGGGGTCCGCCATCTTAGGTGTCGCGTGGCAGCCTGCCTGTTCCCCCGCCGGGGAGGGAATGGAGCGGGAGGGAGTGGTGTGTAGCGGGAGGGAGTGGTGTGTAGCGGGAGCTACACTGTGTGAGGTAGCGGGATAGGGGGAGGGACATTGGTGGCATGGTGTAGCGGGGTAGGGGGCCTCGCGGTCTGGTTGCGGTAGGGAGCTGTGTGAGGTGCAGGAGATGAGGCGTGCTGTGCGGTTCGCGGGAGCTACACTGTGTGAGGTGGCGGGATAGGGGGAGGGAAATCGTTGCCATGGTGTGTGAGTGGAGGCCGCGGCCTCGCGGTCCGGTTGCGGGAGGGAGATGTGTGGCGTGGAGGGGAGGGGGGGTTTGAAGAGGCAATCTGCAGTGTTTGGTGTTGTGTGAATGTGTGTGTGTGCTGTGTTTGTGCGTTGTGTGTAGATTCTGTACCTGATTCGGCAGTCTGTGGTAGCAGTGGTGAAGGTTTTGATAGCTGTGAAGCGTGGCCCCAGAGCAGGTTGAGGATTAGAGGATTAGGTGTTGCAAAAGCAAAGCGTTCCCAAAACTCAGTGAGGGGTGGGACAGTGTGGAAGTATTAGGGCAGTGGTTCCCAAACTTTTTCGGTTCAAGGCTCCCCAAGGCAATCAGAATTTTTTCAAGGCTCCCCAAGGCGATCAGGATTTTTACGCGGCGCCCAAAGTAAAAACAAAGGTGTACATACATACATAGGTGTACAAACATACCTAACAGTTGCAGTGCGCAGTTGGTGTCTCTCTCAGACACTCTCACTCTCTCTCACACACTCTAACTCTCTCTGACCTCACTCTCTCTCTCTCTGACCTCTCTCTGACCACACTCTCTCTCTCTGACCTCACTCTCTCTCCTCACTCTCTCTCTCAGAACTCACACTCTCTCTCTCTGACCTCACACTCTCTCTCTCTGACCTCACACTCTCTCTCTTTCTGACCTCTGACCTCACATTCTCTCTGACCTCCCTCTCTCTCTCTCTCTGACCTCACACTCTCTCTGACCTCACACTCTCTCTCTCTCTGACCTCACACTCTCTCTGACCTCACACTCTCTCTGACCTCACACTCTCTCTGACCTCACATTCTCTCTGACCTCTCTCTCTCTCTGACCTCACTCTCTCTCTCTCTGACCTCACTCTCTCTCTCTCTGACCTCACTCTCTCTCTCTCTGACCTCACTCTCTCTCTCTGACCTCACTCTCTCTCTCTCTCTCTCTCTCTGACCTCACTCTCTCTCTCTGACCTCACTCTCTCTCTCTCTCTCTCTCTGACCTCACTCTCTCTTTCTCTGACCTCACTCTCTCTCTCTCTGACCTCACTCTCTCTCTCTCTCTCTCTCTGACCTCACTCTCTCTCTCTCTGACCTCACTCTCTCTCTGACCTCACTCTCTCTCTCCCTGACCTCACTCTCTCTCTCTCTGACCTCACTCTCTCTCTCTGACCTCACTCTCTCTCTCTCTCTGACCTCACTCTCTCTCTCTCTCTGACCTCACTCTCTCTCTCTCTGACCTCACTCTCTCTCTCTCTCTCTGACCTCACTCTCTCTCTCTCTCTCTCTGACCTCACTCTCTCTCTGACCCCCCTCTCTCTCTCTCTCTCTCTCTGACCTCACTCTCTATGACCTCACTCTCTCTCTCTCTATGACCTCACTCTCTCTCTCTCTGACCTCACTCTCTCTCTCTCTCTGACCTCACTCTCTCTCTCTCTCTCTCTCTGACCTCACTCTCTCTCTCAGACACACACAAATAAATACACACATAAATACACACACACACACACACAAATACACACACACACAAATAAATACACACACACACACAAATAAATACACACAGATACACACACACTGATGCAGATACACACACACACACAAATAAATACACACAGATACGGGGGGTGGGGGAGGGTATGGCTGAACGGCCCGGTCCCTGCACGGGGGAGGTCAGTGCTGCGGGGGCCTGTGCCACGTGGGGGGAGGGCCGGTGTGCTGCGGGGAGGGAGGGGGGGGGTGACGCTGCAGTGCTGCTGGGAGACATCTGTCTCCCGGTGCTGCTCCTCCAGCGTGAGCGCCGGGCCTCCCTCTCTCAGCGTAGGCAGCTCAGCGTCGCTGAGCCGGGCTGAACAGATGCACAAAGCCCCTGCATCTGTAATCAACGCGGCTATAGTTCCTCCGGCCTGGGACATAGTAAGCGCTTAGGTGCTGCTGCTCGCTCTTGCTTGCTGCCGCTCGCTCTACCAGGAGCTTTTTGCTGTCCTGGCAGAGGAGACAGCAAGCGCGCTTGGGAGGCGGGTATCACTGTGTGTGTTTGTCACTTGGTAGCTGTGTGTGTGTGTGTGTGTGTGTGTATTATATAATATTTTAAACATTTAAAAAAAAAAGACATGTGAGAATAAATTATTAACATTGTGCAACTTTGATAAATATATTCACACACACACACACATCACACACATATATATATATATATATAGTTATACGTTACCGTTCCAAGGATAGGTAAACAAGAGACAGCACTCAATGTTGAAAATCAAAGTGTATTAGTGAAAGCAAAAATACATCCAGAAACCCAACGTTTCGGTCCTACAGAATGGGACCTTCCTCAGGGGGATACGTATCCCCCTGAGGAAGGTCCCATTCTGTAGGACCGAAACGTTGGGTTTCTGGATGTATTTTTGCTTTCACTAATACACTTTGATTTTCAACATTGAGTGCTGTCTCTTGTTTACCTATCCTTGGAACGGTAACGTATAACTACATTCTCTATATGGGAAGTGCACCTGTGGCTTACCAGCACCTATTGGAGTGCCAACTGCCTTATCTGACTATATATATATATATATATATATATATATATATATATATATATATATATATATATATATATATATATATATTGTGACAAACGGCTTACTCCGGGGCTCCGTCGTTTGTCCGGGACTGTTTAGAACACGGTCTTTTAGGGTAGGTTAAATGATGAGGCGTCACGTACTGTTCCTTTAAACAGGCTATGCCTGGTTTATTCAGTCCCAGGCACTGAGACTGCCACAGTGCATACAACAGAAAACAGATCAAAACAAAAGCTGCTCACCTGAGCGATAACTTAACTTAGATATCCCTGACTCAGGGTTGGAAGTGGCTTTTCCACTTCCAACATCAAAACACGGTACTTTTGCAGTCTTACACAAATGAACAGAAAGATTGAACCTGTTTGGGGAAGAGGCTTCTCCCCTCTGTAGTTCAGCAGCCTTCCAGCCTCCTGGCTCTTGTGGGGAGACCAGAGCAAACAGGAAATCAGTCTTTCATACCTGATTCCTAATTAGCATGACAGGTGACAGAAATCAGGCAGCAGACAAACTCTGGTCTGGATCTCTCATCCCTCAGTTCCAGCGCTTGCCAAACTGTGGGATGGAGTGTATGTATTATAAGGCTGCACTCCCAGGCCAAACAGGATAGAAACTGTCTAGTATCCTGGGAGCCCTATATACGGAATTTATTACCATCCCCTGGTTTCTGTCACATATCCTCCCCCCCAGCTCAGACCTCGAGGGATGAGCGACCATGGATATTAGGGAGTGCATCCTTGACAACCCGTCAGCATTGCCATGTTTGTGCCCTGACCTGTGTTCCACAGAAAATTTAAAGGGTTGTAGGCTTAGGAACCACCTGGTCACTCTAGCATTCTTTTCCCTGTTTTGATACATCCAGGTAAGGGGTGCATGATCTGTGACCAACCGGAATTTTCTCCCCAACAGGTAGTATTTGAGCGTCTCTACAGCCCACTTTATTGCGAGACACTCTTTCTCTACTATGGAGTAATTTTTCTCCTGGGGATTTAGTTTCCTACTTAAATAAAGGATGGGGTGCTCCTCACCTTGAGACTCCTGGGAGAGTACCGCCCCCAGCCCTACCTCAGATGCGTCGGTTTGGACTACGAACTCTTTGGAGAAGTCAGGTGTGACCAACACTGGTTGGGCACAGAGAGCTTCTTTCAGGCTTCTAAAGGCCTGTTCGGTTTCGGGGGACCACTTTACCATTAGCGGTCCTCTTGCTTTTGTGAGGTCAGTTAGTGGGGTTGCCTTAGTTGCAAAATTGGGAATAAACCTTCTATAGTACCCAATTAACCCCAAAAAGGTCCTTACTTGTTTTTTTGTAACTGGCCTTGGCCAATTTTGTATCGCCTCCACTTTGAGTGTTTGGGGTTTGAGTAAACCTCTGCCAATAGAATATCCCAGATACTTGGCCTCCTCCAGACCAATAGTGCATTTAGCGGGGTTAGCAGTTAGTCCAGCAGACCGGACTGCGTCAAGCACAGCTTGGACCTTTGGAAGTGGGATTGCCAATCTTCACTATGGATTACCACATCATCCAGGTAGGCGGCAGCATACCGAGCATGTGGTTTTAAAATTTTATCCATCATTCTTTGGAATGTGGCGGGAGCTCCATGTAAGCCAAAAGGCAACACCTTATACTGAAAGAGGCCGTCTGGGGTTGAGAAGGCTGTCTTTTCTTTTGCCCTTTCTGTGAGGGGAACCTGCCAGTACCCTTTTGTTAGGTCTAGGGTTGTGAGATATCGGGCTTTGCCCAGTCTCTCTACAAGTTCATCTACCCTGGGCATAGGATAAGTATCAAATTTTGACACCGCGTTTAGTTTCCGGTAGTCATTACAAAACCTTGTTGTACCATCTGGCTTTGGGACTAAGACTATAGGGCTGTTCCACCCACTTTGGGATTCCTCAATTACACCTAGTTTTAGCATTTTTTTAACCTCTAAACTTATAGCCTTTCTTTTGGCCTCTGGGATTCGGTACGGTTTAAGGTTAACTCGGACCCCCGGTTCAGAGACTAGGTCATGTTCAATTACGCTAGTTCTACCTGGCCGTATAGAGAAGATTTCTTTGTTTCTTTTCACTAAATTCTGAACCTCTCGTTTCTGATGAACAGACAGGGTTTCAGCTATGCTAACCTCTGGGTCAGTTTCTTGATTCTCTGACGGACCTGGGGGTACTAGGGTTAACAAGACTTCTCTATCTTTCCAGGGCTTGAGTAGGTTTATATGGTAAATTTGCTCAGGTTTCCTCTTACCTGGCTGTCTTACCTTATAATTTACTTCTCCCACTCTTTCCAAGACCTCATATGGCCCATGCCATTTAGCAAGGAATTTACTCTCCACGGTGGGAACCAGAACTAGTACCCTATCACCTGGAGAAAAAATTCTGACCCTAGCACCCTTATTATATGTATTCCTCTGTGCTTCTTGAGCTTTCTCCATGTGTTCCCTCACTATGGGTAGGACTGCAGCAATGCGGTCCTGCATCTGGGCAACATGCTCTATTACACTTCTGTAAGGGGTAACCTCGTGTTCCCAAGTCTCTTTGGCTATACTGCACCGACACACTTTATTCGAGCAAATACCCAGTATGTACCTGGCAGATACCTGGAATGCGCCACTCCTCACCTCTGACAAGCCCCGTTGCGTTTGCCTTCCCAGCCTGGGTTCATGCCTGGCTGATGGGCGGCTGATCTGTTAAATGATAATGATTAGGATTTAATAGGCTGCAATGCTTCGCGTGTCTACCAGATGGCATAAATTCATGAATTGTAATGCAGTATATATATATATACTGTGCAGTATTGCAGCCAGCGGGAATAAAATGCTTCAATCCCTGCTTGGAAAATACCTCAATGCACTCGGGCAGAAAACAGTCACAAACCTCAATACACCCGGGTATACCCGAATTCGTGGGACTAGCCGAGCTCGAATAAAGTGTGTCGCCAGTGTATCCAGTAAGCCCCTTGGGTGTCGGCCATACAATAGTTCAAACGGGGAGAAGCCAGTGGATGATTGGGGAACTTCCCTAATGGCAAATAACAGGTACGGTAACAAACAATCCCAGTTTTTCCCATCTTTATCAACCGCCCGCCGTAACATGCTCTTTAAGGTTTTATTGAACCTTTCCACTAAACCATCTGTTTGTGGATGATAGACTGAGGTTCTGAGATGCTTGATTTTTAGGAGTTTACATAGCTCTTTCGTTACTTGGGACATAAATGGTGTTCCCTGGTCAGATAGAATCTCTTTAGGAATCCCGACCCGGGAAAACAGAACTACTAACTCTTTTGCTATGTTTTTAGCTGAGGTGCTACGTAGGGGAACTGCCTCCGGATATCGGGTGGCATAATCTAATATTACCAATATATGCTGATGTCCCCTAGCAGACTTTATTAGGGGTCCTACTAGATCCATAGCAATCCGGTCAAATGGTACCTCTATTATGGGAAGGGGTACCAATGGGCTGCGGTACGCCTTGAACGGGGCGGTGATCTGACATTCTGGGCATGAGGAACAATAATTCGTAATTTCTGCCAGAACCCCAGGCCAATAGAAGCTTCGGAGAACCTTTTCTTTTGTCTTTTCCACCCCTAGGTGTCCCCCCAATGGATGACTATGTGCGAGGTGTAATACTACGTTACGGAATGTCCGTGGTACCAACAATTGTTTAGTTGTAACTGATTTCCTTTTATCAACCCGATATACTAGGTCGTTCTCTACCTCGAAGTAGGGGTAAGCAAGTGGCCTATCTGGTTGGCCAGGAGTACTATTCTGGTCCCGTATATTTCCCCTTGCTACCGCTAATGTGGGGTCCTCCCACTGGGCCTTCTTAAAACTCCCAGGACTGACCTCTAGGTCAGCGAGGGTCTTATCCGGTTCTGGGGTGGTAAGTGTCTGCTCAACATCTTGATTTGGGGTATTCCCTACCAAAGTAGTGATGGGGAAGGGAATTTTACAGCACTCCTCCTTTTCCCCCTTCTTATTTGGGCCCTCGTCAACCTCCATTTCTGAAAAAGGGAAAGGATTTGTTTCTTCTAATACTTCGTTATGGTCCGCTATTGAACTCTGGGCGCTATTCTGAGCGGGGGACCACATTTTTAGAAAATGGGGAAAGTCGGTCCCTATTAACACATCATGTGCCAGTTTGGGTACAATACCCACCTTGAAATCTAAAGAACCAAACTCTGTTTCAAAAAAAACATCAACAGTGGAATATTCATGATTATCCCCATGTATACAACAAATTGCCACTCTTTGTGAACTGTTTCCCTGTTTCTTCTTAATGGGCAAGAGGTATTCGGACACTAGTGTGACCATGCTCCCAGAGTCAAGAAGTGCCCGAACCCTCTTACCATTAACCTTTACAAATGCCCACAGATGGTTATTCAAGGGGTCCTCTGGGCTAGGGCCCATACATTGGGACAACAGCGAATAAGGTTCCACGCTGTTGCATTGCATGGGCTCATCATTTAGTGGGCAGATTTTTGCTGTGTGGCCCCTCTCATGACAATTTACACATTTAGGTACATAGTCTGTGTCCCACTTAGAGCCTTTTCCCGGCTCCCCATGTTGGCTATTGCCCTTAGTGTGCGAACCACTGTTGCTGGTGCTGCGTGAAGGTGGTCGCCGCTCTTCAGCGCCCCTTAACCCCGGTACCCTTTTACCGTCTCTGGAAGAGTCCTGGAACCTCGGGTAGTGGGGTTGCTCCACGACTGTGGGTTGCGGGTGCTCTTCTGCTGCATTGTACCTTTCTACGAGGGCCACAAGCTCATCCGCATTGTGGGGGTCACTCCGACTGACCCAACGGCGTAAGGCAGAGGGAAGTTTCCTCAAGAACTGGTCCATGACCAACCGTTCCACGATGTGGCTGGCTGAGTTGATCTTGGGTTGTAGCCACTTCCGGGCGAGGTGGATGAGGTCATACATCTGGCTTCGGGTGGCTTTATCCATCGTGAAGGACCATGCGTGAAACCTTTGGGCGCGAACAGCCGTGGTTACGCCGAGGCGGGCGAGGATCTCGAACTTCAATTTTGCATAGACGTTAGCTTCGGCTGGCTCTAGATCAAAGTAAGCCTTCTGGGGTTCGCCACTTAGGAAGGGTGCGATTAGACCAGCCCACTCAGCTTCTGGCCATCCCTCTCTCTGTGCCGTGCGTTCAAACGTGAGAAGATAGGCTTCCACATCATCCGAGGGTCCCATCTTCTGAAGGTAGTGGCTTGCCCTGATCATTTTCGGTACTGGGGCTGCCGCTGCCAGTGGAAGGTTACTGATAGTCCCCCTCAGGATCTCGAGTTCCTGCTGTAAGCCCTGAGCGAACCGCTGTTGCTCCTCTCTCAGCAAGCGGTTTGTCTCTTGCTGGTTTGCATTCGCGTTTTGCAGGGCTTCATTCGTCTGTTGCTGGTTTGCATTCGCCTGTTGCTGGTTGGCATTAATCTCTTGCTGGGCTATTAGCAGCTGTTGCTGGGCTGCATTCGTCTGCTGCTGGTTTGCATTAGTTTCTTGCTGGGCTATTAACAGCTGTTGCTGGGTTTCATTCGCGTCTTTCTGGGCAGCGACATTGCGTACCAGCGCACCCACCACGTCTTCCATCTTGTTTGCAGAGGATGAAAAAACTTTTTTTTTTTTTTTTTTTTTTCAAAATTCTTCAACCCGCAGACCCCCTAGTGCTCTGCCCGCATTCTCCACCATATGTGACAAACGGCTTACTCCGGGGCTCCGTCGTTTGTCCGGGACTGTTTAGAACACGGTCTTTTAGGGTAGGTTAAATGATGAGGCGTCACGTACTGTTCCTTTAAACAGGCTATGCCTGGTTTATTCAGTCCCAGGCACTGAGACTGCCACAGTGCATACAACAGAAAACAGATCAAAACAAAAGCTGCTCACCTGAGCGATAACTTAACTTAGATATCCCTGACTCAGGGTTGGAAGTGGCTTTTCCACTTCCAACATCAAAACACGGTACTTTTGCAGTCTTACACAAATGAACAGAAAGATTGAACCTGTTTGGGGAAGAGGCTTCTCCCCTCTGTAGTTCAGCAGCCTTCCAGCCTCCTGGCTCTTGTGGGGAGACCAGAGCAAACAGGAAATCAGTCTTTCATACCTGATTCCTAATTAGCATGACAGGTGACAGAAATCAGGCAGCAGACAAACTCTGGTCTGGATCTCTCATCCCTCAGTTCCAGCGCTTGCCAAACTGTGGGATGGAGTGTATGTATTATAAGGCTGCACTCCCAGGCCAAACAGGATAGAAACTGTCTAGTATCCTGGGAGCCCTATATACGGAATTTATTACCATCCCCTGGTTTCTGTCACAATATACATATATATATATATATATATATACACACACACCACACACACACACACATATATATATATATATATATATATATATATATATATATATATATATATATATATATATATATATATATATATATATACACACACACCACACATATATACACACACACACCACATATATACATATATATACATATATATATATATATATATATATATATATATATATATATATATATATATATATATACACACCACACATACACCACACACACACACACACACACACTCACATACATATATATATATATATATATATATATATATATATATATATATATACACCACACAGACACACACACACACACACACACACACACACACACACACACACACACACACACACACACACACACACACACACACACACACACACACACACACACACACACACACACACACACACACACACACACACACACACACTGCTGTCTGGTGGCTTTGTAGTTGCAATGCCGGGCACTGAAGTTGCAATGCCGGGCAGGCTGCAGTCCCATTGGATGGGAGCGGTCACGTGACCGCTACTCTGCTTCCCCTCAGAGGTTTTTTTTTTTTTTTTTTAAATGAGCTAGCAGCCCTTGTTTCCCGCTGCTGGCGGCCCTGATCGCGGCGCCCCTCTAGCCAAGCCGCGGCGCACCAGGGCGCCGCGGCGCACAGTTTGGGAAACACTGTATTAGGGCATTGGTGTTGGACGCAGGCCAATGAGAGGTGTGCGGGGGCGGGCATTGGACGCAGGCCAATGAGAGTCAGTGAGGGGTGGGACGCAGGCCAATGAGAGGTGTGCGGGGGCGGGCATTGGACGCAGGCCAATGAGAGTCAGTGAGGGGTGGGACGCAGGCCAATGAGAGGTGTGCGGGGGCGGCCATTGGACGCAGGCCAATGAGAGTCAGTGAGGGGTGGGACAGTGTGGCATTGGTGTTGGACGTAGGCCAATGAGAGGTGTGCGGGGGCGGGCATGGCCTGAGCCGGAGTGACAGGGCCAAGGTCCAATGCGATTGACCCTTGGGACGCAGACATACAGTGATTTCACAAATATATAGTAGATAATTATTTAATTATTTATTTAATTCGTTATTGTGGGGCTGGGGTGTGTTTTTTTTATTATTGTGGGTAGTGGGGGTGTGTGAAGGGGGCATTAGCCCCAACGGTGGTTGTTTAGGGCTTGCGGGTGTGTAGCGGGAGGCCTTAACCCCTTCAGGACCGTAGCGGTATTAACCGCTACGGTCGTGAAGGGGTTAAGTGCCCCCGCAGCCCCCCCGCAGCCCCCCCGCAAGTCCTAAACTCACACCCAGGGCCAAATACCCCCCTCACCCATCCCCGCTACCCACAATAACGCTGGCACGGTGGGTTAACCCCTTCATTGCCTTAGCGGTTAGCCGCTAAGGTAATGAAGTGGCTTTTAAATGCCTTTTTCCTGCCTCGGATGCATGCCGGGGGGCTCCGGTGCGGGTATCAGCTCCGGAGACCCCCGGCATCAATCACAGGCAGGAAAAAGGGCTGATTTTTCCTAAGTGTCGCCCTTGCCGATGCTTCTCCTTAAGCAAGTTGCCAACTTTAGTTGGCGGGCTGGATTGGCCATAAAATCTCCAATCTGGCCTGCCGATCAGCACCGAAAAGCTGATCGGGGCTTACTGAATTCAGGTGGGAAAAAAAAGTCCCGATAAGTGGCTTATCGGCAGCCGGGTGGCGAAAAATTTTTTTTCGCAAGAAAAGTTGCCGATAATTCCCACTTATCGGGGCTTACTGAATCAGGAGGGCAAAAAACGGCTATAAAATGCCAAAAAAGCCTTATCGGGCCTTACTGCATGAGGCCCTTAGTTCTATAAAGAAGTCTCTAACTAACTATTTCTATTTAATGCTATTAAGAAGAGCATAAGTACATTAGTGGTTTCTAATCATACACAGAATTGCTTTTTGCTTTGATTTTGTTCGTCCTAAAATGTGGACAAAATCCTTTTTCTATTGATACTGTATTACGTTTGACGTCAACCACTAACAATCTTTAATAGCAACAATGAGAAAAAAAATTTTTTTTGAAAAATAAAACTATGTTGTCTTGTTCTTCCAAAATCCAATTGTTTTCTATTTTGGTAGAGCCTTACAAATAGCAGCTGCATGCCACATATAAATCAAAATATCAAGTAGAAGGAAATGCAGCTGTGTCTGAACATATGCTGGTGTCTAGGACTGGATGACATTCTGAAAAGCATTTGGAATCAGTGCGGTCTCCTACAAACATGTCACTTTTTTCTAGTACTGTACCTCAAAGAGAAAAAAGAGAGAGGCGCAAAGTAGCAATAAATGAAAATGCCTTTATATAAGAAAAATGGCATGGGTGATGTATTCACAAATAAACAACAATGCATTGGGAAAAAATGTATATACGAAAATAAAAACAAAGACTTTGCCTGAGTATAAGGGCTGCTGCAGATGTGCCTGATATGGGTGTGTTGGCTATTTCGGAGTTCCTCACAAGTCTCCATCAGGCCTTGCGAGACCAGGAGTGGCGTGCTGCCCGGACGGAAGTTGCGGGAGAAGAGGATGCAGCCTGTGTCAGAGAGCGGGGCAAGGAACTATTGTGCCAAAGACGAGAGGGGAGACTATCAGATATCTCCACCGCCTACTGCCACTTTCCATCTGGTAAGTGGGCAGTCTATCTGACGTAGTGGAGGTTTCAGTGAGACTATATCTATAGGATATCATATCTCATCAGTGTTTATTATCGTGTCGTTTATTAAATGTTTTTATAATTATTCAGTTCACCTGTTATTCGTTTCAGCTTCCACTAGCACATTTCTTGTTTGTTTTAGTGTGTGCTATACATGTTTTAGCCTTACAGTATTATACTGTGTTCCTTGCTTGTTTAAGTGTGAGCTATACATGTTTTAGCCTTACAGTATTATACTATGTACCTTGTTTGTTTCTATTTCATGTATATGATCTTCATCGACTGAAGCCCGCTCCAGGAATTGAGTCATCTGCCAGTCCTGGTTGTATATTTTATTTATATATTTTTTATTATTTGCTAGTGTTAGGCACCATAGATATACTTCCTTTTTCCATTAACTGTTTTCTTGTTATTATTAATACGGAAAAAACATTACAATGCAATCTGTTTATTTTAATATTTGCAACAAAAGACAAAGATACCCAATGCTACATCCAATGTGACAAAAGCCCTGGAGAGGGTTAAATATGGGCCTGTGGGCTACATATACACACATATATGCAGTGCTTGACAAATCCCCCAAAAATCTACTCGCCGAACCCAAAAATCTACTCGCCACCTAGCCCCACCCCACTTTTAAAAAATGGAATGCATTCCTAATAAGAATTGTGTGTGAGAGTGTGTGAAAGGCTGGGTGGGTGACTGGGTGGGTGACTGACTTGGGTGACTGGGTGTGTGGGTGACTGGTTGTGTGACTAACTGGGTGGGTGACTGACTGAATGACTGACTGTGTGGGTGACTGTGTTGACTGACACTTGGGTGAATGACTGACTGGGTGGATGTCAGGGTGGGTGGGTAACTGACTGGGTTGGTGGGTGGGTATCTGACTGACTGGGTGGGTGACTGGATTGGGTGGGTGACTGACCTTAACTGACTTGACTGACTGGGTGGATGGGTGACTGGGTGGGTGGGTGACTGACTTACTGACTGGGTGGGTGACTGACTGGGTTGGTTGGTAGGTGACTGAGTGGGTGGGTGGGTGAATGACTTGACTGACTGACTGGGTGGGTGATTGACTGACTGGGTGGGTGACTGACTGTGAGTGGTTGACTGACCCCCAAAGCACCTGACTGAACCCCACTGGGGGCCCGGTCGTGACTGGCAGAAGTTCCTTGCCAGATGTCAGGAGAAATTAGCAGCACCAGCCAGGCGCCCCCTGTTGGCGGCCCTGCCTATTAGTGTTGCCTATTCATTAGCGCACATTTTTGTGCGTGCATTCATTTCACATCTCGTTGGGGACTTTGTGTTATATCATTCAACACATCCCCTCACCCATTTGACATTTTTTTTATCATTGGATCTGGTTCATTGACGCACCCTTTTCTTCCTTTGCGCTTCTTTCTAGTCGTCATGTAGTGACCCATTTAGGAGAACGTCTCTTGATTTTTGAAACTTACCATTTGTGTTCCACAAAAAGAACCCAAATATAAAAGCACAATATACTGCTGCTATAAACATGCAACTACTGGCTGACGCTCTGCTCGCTCCACATCCAAGAGAGTCGTTTAGAGTAACATTTCTAGATTGTGCTTTTAAATAACTTAGGCAGAAGCCAGAGGCAGGAAGCAGTTGCTGGCAGATTGGTGGCAGTTTATGCAAAGTGATATAAGAATAAGAGAAAAAAAGAATGAATACATTTCACAGTTCGGTGTCAGTGTGTACTGCAATGTTTTACTCTGTCATTGGTAGGTTTTATAAATATATTTGGGCCCCTAAAAACTGTGAAGCTGTCCTCCCCTTGCTTGGGATTATTTAAACTCCAGTCATATTGATTCGGGTCCATAACTTTTACATTAATCTCTGAATATTTTTCTATGAAGTTTTAAAGATTAACACAAATGAGTTCTTCTATGTATCAAGCTCCAAAGCTCTTCCCCTTCTCCTCGATGAAACCCGGAAGCAACGTCGGACTCCGGACGTGACGTCAGAAACCGGTTTGGTTATGACGCTGTTCCGTGTGGAGTGGAAGGATTCCCAAGGCTATCAGATCCAGCCCCAAAGTGAGCTGGCAGGCTCAGGAGCAGTGCTGGCTGTAATGCTCAATGCTTGGAGACCCGCAGTTGGTTCCTGCTCCTACGCATTTCACCACATGAATGGCTTCTTTAGGTCTGTATTTTGCCTTTTAATTGATACTTATATACTTAGGAAATGTATAAATAAGACTGATATAATTCTCATTTAGGTCCTTCATCTTTTGGTGACGTAAAATAGCGTACATTTCTCTGACTAATAATCTGTGTCAAATGTGACAACAAACTGATTAAAATAAATACTGAAAAAAACCTTTATGCACACTCTCTATGGTTAAAAAAAAGAACTAGATAATTATCAGGTGAAAGCAGTAACAATTAAATAAAATGTTAATTATTTCTGCTGTTTGCTTTTCATAAACATTAGAGAAAATGTTCAACATCTTCTGCGCCTAAATATATTTCATAGTAAGTACCAAGACTTTTTTTCCGTGTCTTATTGTCTGTTGTCATAGCAACTGTAGCAGAATCTGGATACTTCCTTTTAGCTTTGGTTCCTATTATAAGGTTTTTTTCATACTTAAGGGACTACTCTTAAGGTGCAATGGCCTTTTGAGAAGCCAATCTGTAACTGTGAACAATCTGCAATCCATTTTATTTTCAGTTGCACCTATGGTACAGATGCAATAATATGATGTCACTAGTGCTTTTGTCTGCAACATTACACAGCTTACTGTATTCAACAAGGTCTGACAAGGTCTGAAATGGAGACATGCAGAATTAGAAAACTCAGTGTAAGCAGGGGACGGGTCTTATGGACTCATCACCTTGAGCATGATTGCTGATCCTGCATTGTGGATCTTGTAGAGGATTCAAACCAGACCCAATAAAGTTAGTGTGGATATAATTTGAGGAAAACCAATAAATATAATTTGCAGTTTAATCCCTGATTGAAGTTGCAAAGGGGCAAAGCAGTTACCTTTTGAATTATACATCTTTTCATGGAAAGGTTTTTTTTTTTTACCGACCATAAGCTTATTGTGTCTGTTTTGCAGCTTCAAATGCAATATTAGGCCTGTAATATAGTGCGCGCGCATGCGCTACCATGTGCGTGTCAATTATAATTGGCTGTGTTAGCCAGATGTTCCTATGCTAGGGACGCATGCGCGCACGGCTGAGAGCGGTGGCGCAGCAGACCAGGGAAAATACAATCAAATTGTATTTTCGCGCTGCTTCCACGCCGCGAGCCAATCACAGGGCAGCCTAACGCTGTGATGTCAAAGTCACACCCCCTAGCTGCACGCGCCACAGCGTGTGCTATATTAACTAAATGCGCATGTCACGTGCACTCACAATGCCTGGCGCGCCCGCACACATAGTAGCGCGTACAAGCCTGAGTGAAGAGGACACATCAGCTGCCTTTGGGTTTTTCCACTTTATCTGGAGCATGTATTTGAAATTCAGCTGATGAAAACTATATGAAATAATACATGTTTAAAATCAGCAAAAAACAATAATTATTGTACTCTCATTTGCAGGGCATTACCTGAATCCGCCTCTTTAGTTTAATATCTGTATACTATTTGACACTGGGTAAACAGATGTGCAGAGACCCTATAAATGCATCCATGAGTTTCTTGCCTTTGCTTTACATTGTAAAGAGGAGGATTTCTGTCACTTCTGTTCCTCACAATTAACAAGTTCACTCCCAGAATTTTGACATTTGGAATATCATCGCTAGGAGATGGGCCAATTAGCCCAAATTCTTTTCCCGGATTTTATTGCATTTTCAACCTAAAATCCGTTTTGCTGTGTTACATCTGAAAATGTATGTGGTCGTTTTTTATCCAGGCGGATTCATAAACGCCATTGGATACAACCCATCGGCGGATTTGTAGAATCCAATCCGCGGATTAAGCAATTTGTTTGCGGATTCTTAAGTATCGGCTAACAGATTTGCTGAATCCGCAGATTGGATTCTACAAATCCATCCACGGTTGCGGAGTCCGCGGAGAGTATTGGTAATAATACTAGAAAAATCCGCAAAACACGAATCACCCTTTTTGAAATTGATCCGCTAAAATCCGTGGATCATAGGACCTAGCCGATCCGCTGCAGATCCAAATCCACCAACAAAATGTGCCCATCTCTAATCATTGCATGAAGTGTCAGGGTCTGGAAAGGGCCTAAGAATTTATGTGAGATATTTGGAAGCACATATGAGTGGTTATTGTCTTTTCTGAAACCGTCGGAACTGTATCTAAATGTTTGATGCCACCTGCAGATAGTATTGTAACCAACGGTGACCTGCTGCACACAAAATATTGTAAGGTCTGGCTGTGTCTTCCTGACAGGGAATATAGATTACCTATCAACACCTTGGCTGCTGAAATAGCCGGAGATGCATTGTGGGAACCAGCCCTGGAAAAGCCACCTACGGGCTTCTGTCAAGCACACAAACAGAACGATCTCTGTGCCATGGTTCTCTGAGCAAACAGGAAAACAAAGACTGTAACATGCTCACAGAAAATATAAGGCTGTTTTGCATTCTTCAATTTGAATGATTTCCTCCTGTGGCTGATTTGTGTTTTCCCAATGAAGGCTTTGTTTACAATGCCCTTTTGGTTACTCTGTACATCAGAGCTCTTTATTTCTTTGGTAGCTAATACATCCTGTCTCCTGTAGCAAGGGAATTCCCTAAAGCTACAGTAGGAATTACTTTGTGTGGACTGTATGTCAGATCCTTTCTGGCAAATCTTTTCCTGCACAATTGCTGTAACAAACTGACAGATGGTGCGTTGATTGTCAAGAATAACACTACTGCAGTGCAAAAGTAGCAAGCAAAACCGTTCTGTCTGCAGTATGTCTTGGTAAACTAACAGTTATGCATATGTTGGGTATCACATGAGCTGAAAGAAATGTCTACTTTAAATCGCATTAAGGAAATGGATGTTTTGTAACATATAAAAAGAACAGATATGTACTGTAGTATCCACTCTACCTTGGTTAAATAGCTGAATGTTATGGTCGGTGCCCTAGGGGATTATAATGAAAGCAAAAACAAGGAGCACCTTGTCCAATACAAATCCCCTAAAGTGGGTAGATGGCAGGAAAGCCCCAAACTTTACGTGCACTACTACAGTATCCTAGCTGTGACAATAGTGTAGTAATTTATAGATAGGCTGAGTCACATATTACATGTGAGGCTATACCAGATCATAATCTGAATGCCATAATATGATCCGGGATAGCAATATTTGACTTGGCCTATCTGTAGATTCGTAATCTATTGTTACAGCCAGGATACTGGAGTGCACGTAAGTTTGGGGCTGTCCTGACATCTCCCCACTTTAGGAGATTTTTCTTGCAGGTTCTCTTTGTTTTTGCTGTCTTGTAACACACACAGAAATCTATATTGCAGAGCGGGTCCCTTCTTAACGGACACCGAGAAAAAAATGAGTCAGTGGGAAATTACGTAGGTGGTAATTCTATATAGTCCAAAGTGGACGATCAAAACTGCCAATTCAAGTCAATGTTCACTTTGGATAACGTACAATTACCCTCTTTGCAATCCGTGCTAATTATTTGCAACAATAAATAAATACAGTGATAAAGTTGCAAAAGAGCCATCAATACAACCCCTTTTGATTAAGTAAATGTTACATTTAGGACCGTGCTCACTTAATGTAACTATGTATTTGTAACCATGTATTTGTCATCATAACTCTGTGCCCAGGACATACGTGAAAACGAGCGGTAACTCTCAATGTATTACTTCCTGGTAAAACATGTTGTAAATAAATAAAATAAATAAATGATACTTCCCTACAGATAAAATAACATTACATGCTGCAAAGTATAATATCGTGATAACAAATAGTTATATTTCTTCTTTAGCTCAGAGTATTTATGTATCCTGCCCTCAGTTTTATTAATTTGGTGTATTGCTCATTAAAAGGCATTCTCATTCATTTCCAAATCCAACATTATAGGTCCCATTAAATTAATTTGATCCTCACTGTGTCAAGTCAGATTTATTATGTCATTGTTAGAGATTAGACAAAAGTTTCACACAACTCCACGAAACAGTTTAATATTTACTTTTTGCCCAACTTTGCAAACAATACGAAATGTACTCTATTTTTTAAAGTTTGCAAGCATTTTGATATATCAACATCTCTAAAGCCTGAAATATGAGTTGAGGAAAAAGAGAACGGTATAAGCTTCTCCAGAAAAATTTTTACAGCTTGTTTCAGAAACGTTCTAGCGAATGTTTTGCAAATTTTAAAACTATTTTACACAGTTACATACTGTAGTTTCATAGTAAATGAGTTTGAAAAAAAGACATATGTCCATCGAGTTCAACCTATGTTTAATTTAGATGGCAGATATCCTATATTTGCATTTGCAGTATGTTGATGAAGAGGAAAGCAAACAAAGAACTCCAGTGAAACATTATCCAGTCATGTCTCATAAGGGGAAACAATAAATTCCATCCTGACTCCAAAGTTCAAACTAAACATAAACAAAGCAACTTTGGACAAGTTCACACCTCTTTAGTTAACTAGTAGGGATTGTAGAAATTTAGCCAGGCTTAATTTTTTCCTCCCAGTGCCGAGGGAAGCTTTGGAATCCTGAAGGCAACTTCCCCCCGAGTGGGCAATCTGATACAGGAGAACATACCCAAGAGGCAGCCACCACTTTTTTTTTTTTTTTATGCCTTGGTTTCAGGGACAGTAAGTTTGGCTACATCTGTACGCAACAAGCAGCAAGACAAAGAGGGAGAGGGAGTGGCTCAGTGAGTAAAGACACTGACTGGCACTGAGAGTTTGAAGTAGGGGAGCCTGGTTCAATTCCCGGTGTCGGCTCCTTGTGAACTTGGGCAAGTCACTTTATCTCCCTGTGCCGCAGGCACCAAAAACATAGATTGTGAGCTCCTCGGGGCAGGGATCTGTGCCTGCAAAATGTCTCTGTAAAGCGCTACGTATAACTAGCAGCGCTATACAAAAACATGCTATTATTATTATTATTATTAAAGAGAAGGGAAAAGAGAAAGACACTAAACATTCAAGTCCTAATGTCTTTATTAATGTGTCTAATGCAACTTTCAAACACTGTTTGCACATCTTGTTTAGCCAAGAACCTCTTAACTCCCCACTCAGTTTGAACCTCAGTATGTTGACTATGGACTTATATTTTTTTCTTAGGAAAAAGTACAAAAACAGCACTAATTGATGCTATCTATAAAAACTGAAGCTGATAAAACTAAAAAAAAGATCAATATCCTTTTTGATATCCAAGTCTTTGACAGTGATGTCCTGTGCCCACAATTTCATTTAAAGGAAAATGAAGAAAAACATACACAGCTCATCTTATTCATCAGTTCAGATGTGTACAGAAATTGCATCAACTCAACATTTTCAACAAATAATGATATTTTATCCTATATTTAAATACTTTGTTGCTCCAATGCAGTCTACGACATTATATTGCAGATCTGTTGACTTTTTAAGGTGATAAGTGTAAACCAAATCACAAATACAGTAGTTCATCTGAATAAAATCATTATTTGGTCTTCTCCTATTGAGATGAACTATTTGCCCTGAAAGTTCATATACGCCTCCGTCTTTGAAGAACTCTCATGAAAACATATCACAATCTGCAAACAATACAGTACATCTTTGTAATGATTACAAATAGGAAACCTCTATATTACTTTAGGAAAGATACAAGCAGAGCAAGAATGCAGGTAAGAAAAGGACAGGATATATGATACATTGCATCAAGATCACGCACAGTAGAGAGAAGAGTCACATGCATAGAATGTGATGTTCTGGGGTATATTTAGTCGGTTTAGCTTATCTTGTTCATGTAGAATGGTACCTAATCCTTTTGTGAGCCCTTGTAGTTATAGGGAAATAATTCATCCAAACGTTTTGCAGATAAGATTAAAATGACACAGGGACCATCAAAATAAAAAAGGTGTCACTTTTTCAGAGAAAAAGAAAAGAAAGGAGAGAGCGTCACTTTTAAGGTGATTAGCTTTTTGTCAGGAAACTAATTGCACAAAATATTCTTTAACCCTTTCGCTACTTTGCAGTACATTGCTGGCCTCTCTTGCCGTATAAGGCTAGGCCCTCAGTGGCCATGGCTGCGCGCATAGCAGCGTGCGTGACGCACACAAGGCACAGCCCTCTATGGGGAAGGCCCCAGTCAGCGTGCGCGCACAAGGTGCAATGCGTCACCGCCTTGGCCAAAAGACAAGATTTTTGTCATTTGGCACGGTGGCTGAGCATTGGCCACGTCACAGCGGCTGTTCAGCCAACATGGGTGAACCAGCCACGTGATGTCATGGCCACGCCCGCATCACGCCTCCATGTTGCGAGTTGCGAGTTGCCAGTAGTCCACCTTGTCAAGCTGATGCGGGAATGAGCACCGCCAGGCACCCTGTCCCGTGCCACCCGCGCACCAGGGCCTTAGCCTAAGGTTTAAAAGGTTGTTGGTTTTGCATGCTACATGGATATGCATCTGCAGTTCCCGCTCCCATATCAAGATAGACCAGGAGCCTCGTTGGTCCAGTTTACCTAGGTTTCTTAACCCTTTGAGTGCTGGAGAGGTTATGGCACCAGAGTGCCATAGCCCTTCCAGCACTTGCAACCACGTGGCCACTCCTGGCCATCACCGATGACTGAGATGAAGAGGAGGAACAGGGAATGTGATCTCCCCTAGAAAATAAGGAAATAGCATATGACATGGCTACTTCATCATGGGTCACCTAGGGCAGGCGTGGACAACTTCAGTTCTCAATGGCCGCCAACAGGTTAGGTTTTCATGATATCCTGGCTTCAACACAGGTGGCTCAGTCATTGGCCAAATCCAGTCCTCAAGGGCCACTAACGGGTCAGGTTTTCAGGATATCCCTGCTTCAGCACAGGTGACTCAATCAGTGACTCAGTCAAAGACTGAGCCACCTGTGCTGAAGCAGGGATAGCCTAAACCTAACCTGTTAGTGGCCCTTGAGGACTGGAGTTGGCTACCCGTGCCCTAGAGTGCTAGACCTCATGATGTGGTAGCTACTTCATGGAGCACCCAAAGAGTTAAAGTCTCTTGAGATTTTTTTTATATACTGCAGTATTTTTGGTAATTCAGGCAGCTGGCTGGCATCCAGCTGATATACGGACTCAACTGGGTTAAAAAAAAAACAGTCTATTTGATGTGATTAGGTCATTAAATCACTTTCTTTTGGGCAATAAAAAATAATTACCAACCATTATTACTCCTTTCATAGTTTTCTTAATCATGTTTATTCTTCCGTCTGCGGGAAGTTTTTCTCCTTTTAACATTTTCTATTGGAAGTCTAATTTTCTTGTTATATACCCTATTTACTATTTATACTATTTACTTACATTATTTTGTCACAAAGACACTGGTGATATGTAGACGAGAAAATTGGGTTATGCATTTTGCTAAATTGTTTACAGAGAACGCGAGTTCACATTCTCAAGTGACGAAAATGCTATAGATACAGTGGGAGACAATAAAGTATTAGTATTAAGCATTAAAAAAAAAGCCATTATCTTGACCATAAGTCTTACTCTTGTGTACGTCTGATTGCAAAGATTGCAGGACTGGGGAGTAAACCCACGTAGCCTGCTTGCCTAGCTATTATTGTACAGACTCAATGCAAATCACAGTGGGGGTTCATTGGTACCAATGTCTTCTCATGGTCTGCTCCCTGCAAAGCACTTTACAATCATGAAGCCATCAGGGAATCTTTGCGGAGAACATTTATTTTCTATGCAATTTATCAGCAGCCCCGAGTCAGCTAATGAGAATAGCTATTGTTAGGATTTAAGTAATATTTCCTTTATAAAAATCAATGAGAGTAATCTTTTTTTTCAAATCTATTAAAATGAATGATGTAAAGAACATGAGGCTGATTATCTGACAACGGGGGTGTTATCTTTGAAGTTCAGATAAGTAGGAACATTTGCTAATAGAAAAAGTTAAGATGAAGGCTTCTGTGAAACAGAGTACTGAGAACATTGTACTCAGATGCAGAAATAGATATTGGAGTAACTGAGATGTGCCAAACTTTACAGCATAATGTACCTTTTCTAGATTGCTAATAGATTAATATATCATTAGAATGTTTCACTGAAGAAGATTATAAGAGGACAGACTCAAGGAAATCTCTGAAAGAGATATGTAACTAATGTGTATGACTTGAGTATTAATGTTGGTGAAAATGACAATCACAGTACTGTACACAAATTAATTGTGCTTTTAACCTATACATGTATAATACCAAATACTGATTTATGAAATTATAATTCATTAACAAAATGCATGATACGCATATTGACTATGAAAGGGATATGACAATTTGAGCAGACATTGCACTTAAGACCTACTGTCACACTGAGTGCTATAGTAGGCTAGTGGCAATAAGGTTACCAGGGTAATTCAATATACACTTAAGAGGCTAATCAAACCTCATTGAGTTGAATAGCATATTTAATTGCACTCTTAATGAGCTAAATGTTGCTGATTCATTACTTTTCTTAAAAAAAATAGATAAGCATTTTAAATTAGTTCGGAAAATATAAAAATGTCAATTTTAAAGGAAAAACTATGAGAAGATTGGGGTCTCTGTTTATTTTCTCTCCTCCAATTCAGTGACATAGTACTTACTTACTTTTTTTTGCATCTCCCCCAGGCATCTAACTAATTAGGAGCAGGAACGAGCAGGGGGACTGAAGGAAAACAGGAGGCAGAAGATGAGGGAACTAAACACCTGAATCCCAATGTATATTGTATACAAATATGTCTAAGACAACTTTAAAAATAAGATTTAAAAAGAATACTTCAACTTGTCTCATTTTTTGTAGTTCGCTTTTTCTCTTACTTGGAATGCCATTTTTAACTCAGACTGCATCCAGACTGATCCTGATGTTTTGTTAAAAGAAGCTTACCTGAACTCCTTAGTTTCCACAAATTGGTACAATTGGACTAAAGAGGATCTCAAGGGTGCAAAGCGGGGAACATTTGATTTTGTGTAGCCCCCTTTCCCTATGACTAAGGGAACTATGCATGCTGATTACCTGTTGCTCACAGGAGGCCTAATACTCTGCCATTGGGAAAAGAGAAAACTGTCCTGCGCTCAGGCCGTCGTCCAGCACAATAAGTGTCAGCAAAAGTCACATAGGAAAGGAGCAGGGAGCTATAATGGGCCAAAAGTGAGGTCAGAGCTTGGGAAGGAAACCTTACCTATGGAAGCTCACTTGCAGACGCGTTGAGGGGGAGACTGTGGTGTAGCCTGTTGTTCGTTTGTGAGTGGAATAAAGTTTTTTCAAATCAACCGGAAGTGCCCTGGATTCTGTCACGGGTTGTGGCGCCGGATTCTCTTCTCTCCCACTCTGCCATTGGGAGCCTGGGGGTGAGCTCTTTCTTCCTTGGGTACAGCGCCTCCACCTATGAGGGATCCCAGCGATGGCGGGATAACCCCTCACAGGACCCAACACAGTCAGTAATAAGTGATACACACACAGGTATATAACTAACATATATTTACTGACACACATATAACCATATGATAACAATAACAATATAACAGCCCAATGCAACAATACAATGTGGTAACCCAATGTCCCCCACAGTACAGAGGGTGCCCTGGGCACCTACGACCCCGGTGTCCACAAGAGCAGGCCCACCCAAAATGTGAGGTAGCGCTACCCGCCCCCCACCCCCCATGTGCACGGTGGGTAACTTCCTGGCTATGACCAGGATATTATGGGGCTCCTTGGTTAGCAGAACAGCATCTGTGATCCCATGATGTGGGGTCTGCAATTTCCCCTTTTGCCATACAGGTGTTGATCCGTCTCGTGGGGGAGCTCCTGCAGGAGTGTCTCCCATAGTGTCTATAGGGCCTTGGGCCTGGTCTCAGGCCGCAGGGCACCGCGTGTCAGTCTGACAGCACAGTAGCTGCAGCTGCAATACTAAGGGGAGAGTTCCTACCTGGGGCCTTCCCTGCAGCTCTTAACTGGTGTAGGGTTTGGGGCCTAACTGGGGCCTTGGGAGTTACTCTAGCCTAGTCCAGGGGATGACTGTTCCCTGGACGCATCTGTCCCCTCTGCTGGCTCCTTCTAGACTGGAGCGCGTTGCCTTTTCACGCCAAAGATCTATCTGCCTCTTTTTGAGGATCCTGGGACTTGTAGTCCCTTGCGGAGCCGTTGGAAGCTGGACGCTGCAACTAACTGACTGTGCATTCACCGCACATTGCACTGCGCATGCACGACCCCAAGATGGTGGCCCCGTCTTCCGTGACCGTCGCGGAGCTCCGGCAGCTCCTATCAGCCTGCAGCCTCTCCTCCTCGCAACGGAGGTAAGAGGGGGGCTCGGCTACATTTATTTAGTTGCTAAAAGATTTGTGACCTTGTCAGAGTTCACAAGCAATTTTGTCAGACTTTAAGGCACTGACGCTTGACGTGTTCATTTGCTTACTTCTCAAAAATCGCTAGATTCACTTAATGCTGAAGGTACATACACCACGTTTTCACTCACTGTCTAGCAATATATTTCTGAAAGCCTATAATATTGATCTGTCATAATCAGCTGCATGACAGATCAATTATGGTCATTCTTCCTAGTATTGTACAGGTTATTAAGAATTTTAATCAGTGTTAGGACCTGTGAATTATGGTCATGCCTTAGAGGGGCTCATAGGCTTACAATGCTTTGGCCAAAGTGTTAAACTTAATGACCCTTTTACTCAAGAGATATATAGGTATTTCACTGTGTATTTTTGCCATTGGATGTAGCACTGGGCTTTATTTGTGTTTGTTTGTAGTATATATTGCCATGCCCGTTAGCATTCCTTTTTGACATTTATATACATATATAGGATTTGCATACCCAGTTAAAATCAACCCCACACTGATGAGACCCATTAAGGTCGAAACAGCTGTCTGTGGGTGGTTTTCTGGGTATGCACCTTAACCCTGGCTGTGCTCAAAGCTGTGACCATGCAGCAAGCTTAAGCCTATAGGGAACCATGTTAAAAATGGTTTTAGAGGCAAAAAGTGACACTGTGTGCTCATTTGCATGTCATTTCCCAGAATCCCTTGCTGCAGTGGAAGTGCTATATGCTGGGTGATGATGGGGAAAGGCGGGGTTGCAGACCTGCCTAAGACATGCAGATGAGCATACAGTTGTATTTGCATATTTGCTTTCCTGTGGAGGGTTTTTGTCACTTTTTTTACTCACCATAACTTAACTCAGTATTATGGTATAGCCTATCCCATAGCCTCTTTGCATACCCAGTTAAAATCAACCCCACACTGATGAGACCCATTAAGGTCAAAACAGCTGTCTGTGGGTGGTTTTCTGGGTATGCACCTTAACCCTGGCTGTGCTCAAAGCTGTGACCATGCAGCAAGCTTAAGCCTATAGGGAACCATGTTAAAAATGGTTTTAGAGGCAAAAAGTGACACTGTGTGCTCATTTGCATGTCATTTCCCAGAATCCCTTGCTGCAGTGGAAGTGCTGTATGCTGGGTGATGATGGGGAAAGGCGGGGTTGCAGACCTGCCTAAGACATGCAGATGAGCATACAGTTGTATTTGCATATTTGCTTTCCTGTGGAGGGTTTTTGTCACTTTTATTACTCACCATAACTTAACTCAGTATTATGGTATAGCCTATCCATAGCCTCTTTGCATACCCAATTAAAATCAACCCCACACTGATGAGACCCATTAAGGTCGAAACAGCTGTCTGTGGGTTCTCCATTAACGTAAGGAGCATAGGAGAGCGGATGAGACGTGCCAGAGTACTAACATTCCTTTCTTTACAGAAATGTGATGTTTATATGCTACAGGAATGTGCCTTACCTTTTTCTCAGTCCTACAGACACCTGAGCGGGCAGTGGTCTCACGGCCCCTCCTTCTGGTCTGGGGGGAACGGGTGCAGGAACGCGGGTGTAGCCATTTTGATCCGGGGGGGATGTTTCACTGTTGATTCTGTCCATGAACTCGTCTGCGGCAGACTACTGGTCGTAGACGGTTCGTGGGCAGGGGAGCCGATTAGGCTCATGAATGTGTACGCCGCCCCCGGAAAAATGAGCACTTGGAACTTTTCCAGCACCTTCGCCCTTGGCTCGCAACCTCCAGGGCAGTGGTGATGGGTGGGGATTTCAACTGCACGATTGAGGTGGGGGGGCGCGTGCCCCCCAGCAAATCATCAAAGATAGATGTGACGTCCAGGCTACTCACGGCGATGATTGGGGAGGCATCCCTGAAGGACGTGGTGGGATCTATGGGAGCAGGTGCCGCAAACTACTCTTGGTGCCACCCAAATGGTTCCGTGCGTTCTCGGATTTACTTCCTGTTGACCACCAAGCAGGTATAGCACAGACAGCACTCCATGGTCGCAGTACATTTCTCTGACCACAGAGCCATTCATCTCCAGGGGCGCCTGGGAGGAGGTTTCCCCCCAGGGCCAGGATCCTGGAAGCTGAACTGCGCACTGCTGGAAAGGGAGGAGATCATGGAGGAGCTGAGAACAGCATACACAGCATGGAAAGAAGAAAAGGCCTGTTTCCCCAGCACTGCAGAGTGGTGGGAATTCACAAAGATAAGGATCCGCTGCTTCCTGCAGGCAAAGGGCAGACGCCTGGCGTGCGAGAGGAAGGGGGAGTTCGAGGGCCATCAGCGCAAGCTGCAGTCCCTGCATGACCTCAAACGCTGCGGATGGAACGTGGATGACGACCTGGAGGAAACCAAGGAGAGCCTGAAAAAGCACTTTGAGGACTAATCCAGACGAATCATCTTCTGTTCCACGGTGGAGAAACTTGAGAGGGGGGAGAAATGCAATGCCTTCTTCTTCAAGAAACTCCACTCTGCCCACACGCCCCTGAGGGAGCTGCGAGACAAAGATGGCAACGTGCAGCAGGGGAAGGAGGAAGTCATGGGAGTCGTGAAAGATTTCTATGAAGACCTCTACTCCCCAAAAGCATCAGACCGAGACCAGGCTGACAAATTCCTGTCAGGGATTACAAACACCATCGACCCGGCAGGAAAAGCAGCCATGAATGCCCCCCTGACGCTGGAGGAGCTCCACGCTGCAACCAAATCCTTTAAGATGTGTAGGACGCCGGGCGGAGATGGTATCCCAGCTGAGTTATACACTAAGCTGTGGGACCTGATCGGCCCGGACCTGCTCGAGCTTTACATGGAAATGGAAGCAGAAGGTAGGATGCCCCCAACTCTGAGGGAAGGAATGCTGACGCTCTTGTACAAACGGAAGGGGGAGAGGTGCGACCTCAAGAACTGGCGTCCCATCTCCCTCCTGAACGCGGACTACAAGATCCTAGCAAAAGTCCTAGCGATAGACTGAAGAAGGTCATCAGCCAGATCATCCACCCAGACCAGACGTGCGGCATCCCCGGACGCAGGATCGCAGACAGCCTCGCCCTAATTAGAGACGCAGTCCACTACATCAAAGACCGCCGTGTACACGCGGCCCTGGTCACCCTTGATCAGGAAAAGGCCTTTGACCATGTCTCCCATGAAATATCATGGGCAGGGTGCTGCGTGAGTATGGAATGGGGGAGATGTTCTGTTCTTATGTTAATCTGATGTAGCTTGACATTTGCAGTGTGGCGATCGTGAACGGATGGAAGACTAACCCCTTCCCTGTCCTCTCAGGGGTTAGGCAGGGCTGCCCTCTTTCACCTCTCCTTTTTGTCTGTTGTATAGAGCTCTTCGCCCAGCACATCAGACGAGATGCAGAGATCAGAGGGATCGTCGTGCCAGGTCCCCAGAGACGCGAAGTGACGTGCTCGCTCTACATGGATGACGTCACCATCTTCTGCGCAGATAGCCGGTCGGTGAAGACGCTGGTCCAGACGTGCGAGGATTTCGGGAAAGCTTCAGGAGCAAAAGTCAACTGCGGGAAGTCAGACACCAAGCTAGTTGGGCTTTGGAACCTGACTGCCGACCCCCTCCCCTTCCCCATCAGAGCAGGCCTCATTCAAATCCTTGGAGTCTGGTTTGGTGTGGGGAGCGAGGCCGCTGCCCTGAAGAGCTGGAACGAGAGGCTGAACAAGGTGAAGCAGAAGATCGGATTGTGGCACCTCAGACACCTCACCATTGAGGGGAAAAAGCTGGTACTGCTGAACGAGATCCTCCCTGTCCTGCAGTACGTGGCCCAGGCATACCCGCCTTCGACCAGAACCTGCCAGGAAATCTCCATGGCAGTGTTCCGCTTTGTCTGGGGGGCCAAGTTTGAGAGGGGAAAGCACGAGGTGATGTACAAAGAGCCGCACAAGGGGGGTAGAGGAATCCCCGACATCCCCACTATGCTGCGCGCCTTCTTTGTAAGCAACTGCATGCGGATCACCCTGAGAGACTGCGACAAAGACTCCTCTGGCTACTCCATGTCCCGCCTCCTAATCCTGCCGCTCTGGAGAGCACTGGGGTGGGACAAGTGGGACAGCTCCATCCCTTACAGCTGGCGCACGCCCTGGTTCTACAAGGACGTGAAGAAGTTTGTGAGGCAGAACAATCTGGAGGGAGTAAAACCAGACCTGTGGAAGCCCAAGGTCATCTACAAAATGATCAGGGCTAAAGACATCATGGAATCGGTCCCAGGTCTCCACCCCAACACCTTTGGAACGGTGTAGAGGAATGTGGCATCGAAAATACTAATGAACAAAGACATTGCTTGGCAGGCCATACACGGGGTACTCCCTGTGAATGCGGACAAGTACCAGAGTAAACTCAGCTTCCTGAGGCACTGCCCCAGGTGCAACGCAGTGGAGGAAAGCATCATGCACCTCTTCTGGAACTGCCCCTTTGCGCAGGCCTTGCTGCACGCGCTGGACACTGACTTAAAAGATTGTATACCGAGGAAGTGCGGCACGTACTACTCGGTGTTCCACGGACTTTTCACAGGAACACACACAGAGGACGCAATCGAAGCCGGTTGGCGTCTAATGTGCTGTTTCAAAGACGTTTTACTATTCGCCAGGGAACGTTTGACCAAGGGGAAGAAGAGGATGTCGGTACAGGACTGTCGCAGGCTGCTCCACAGCCTGCTCAAGGACTATTCCATCTTTGACGGTCCTGAGGAGGAGGACTAAACACCCCCTCTCCCCTCCCTTACTCCCCCACCCCAAAAGTTTTTCTGTGCAATAAAGTTAGAGATAATGTGTGTATGATATGTCATGTCTGTGGTGCGGTGCATACGTATAAATGCACTGCACCGCCGTGTTCGTCACAGTTTTTTTACTTTTGGGGAAACCATTAACAAAAATGTATGTGAGTTGTGTGGGATATGCACTGCGCCGTTGTTAACGTCGCGTTTTTTTTTTCGTTTGGAAAATGATTTATGTACTGTTATAATCTTGTTGTAAAGAATTGCTGCATAATAAAAGAATTTTCAAAACAAAAAGCTGTCTGTGGGTGGTTTTCTGGGTATGCACCTTAACCCTGGCTGTGCTCAAAGCTGTGACCATGCAGCAAGCTTAAGCCTATAGGGAACCATGTTAAAAATGGTTTTAGAGGCAAAAAGTGACACTGTGTGCTCATTTGCATGTCATTTCCCAGAATCCCTTGCTGCAGTGGAAGTGCTGTATTCAGGGTGATGATAGGGAAAGGGGGGGTTGCAGACCTGCCTAAGACATGCAGATGAGCATACAGTTGTATTTGCATATATATACAAAAAAAAAAAAATACATATACTGTATATATATATATATATTATTTTTTTTGTGGTAACTTTTGGGGCTTAAATGAGCTTACTGGGTATCTGTGTGTTTGTTAACTTTGTCCAGCTGGTCACAGCTGATTTGGAGGTTGGACCCTCCCTCCCAGGTTTAAAGCTCGTCCCATCCCACTTTGCATATGCACAGGTCTTTGCATGCAGCTGATTGCGACAGATCTAATACAGAGTATTCTCCTGGTATTGTCCAGGTAAATAAGAATGTCAATCAAATTTAGAACCATGCAGCTGATTATGACAGATCAATTATCACGTCACGCTCCTAATGGGCGTGCTCCCGTCGCGCTCGTGCATGCACACAAAACCACCATTTCAGGTCGCACGAAGGTTGAAAACACTGCCGGGTCTCGCTGCACATGCGCAGTGGCGACCGGACTCTGACACACATGCGCAGTGCCGGCCGGACTCGCCGCACATGCACAGATGCGGCCAAAGTCTGGCGCACATGCACAGTGGTCATGCACAGACCGGTATCGGCACTTGGCACCCATGAGGCAGACACACACCCATAGGCAGGCACACACAGGCATGCACACACACAGGTCAGAGGCAGTCACACACACCCAGGCCGGCACACACAGGCAAGCACACACACAGGTCCCAGAGGCACACACACAGAGGCACCAGAGACGCATGCACACACACAGACACATGCACACAGAGACAGTTAGTATAACTATAAATGCAAATAGCTAAAACAGAGGTGTGTGTTGAGCACGCGCGTTCTAAGTCAAACTTCTTTGCGTTTTCCCACTGACATTGTGTTTTGAATTTTAATTAAAAATATCACCATCACAAATACAATATCTGTGACAAAACAGTGACCAAAGATAAAGACGTTTCACTTAAAATGCGCATGGTCAACACACACAACTTAAAAAAAAAAAAAAAAATGACAATAAATCATTTTGGCCCTCTTTTCTTTTGTCTAATGCAAGTATAGTAACAAAACAAACCTGTTCCTGTTTTTTTTTTAAAGGGGTGTGCAGCGAGCACCCGTGTTCAAAGTCAAACTTAGTTGCATTTTATCAATGACATTGTGCTTTGACTTTTTTGATTTTCATGCAATGAAACACTTTTGAGATTGACAAAACACTAAGAAGTTTCACTTATAACGCGCATGCTTAGCACACACCCCTCTTCTTTTTTTTTTTTTAATCTATAAGCTCCACTACAGAAATGTTGGCTTCCAATGCCTGCAATATCAGCAATGCTACCACAGGCAGGCACAACTGTATTGAAACCAGAATGAGAATGAATGGATGAACTGTACAGTCAATGATTGATTGGTTACTGTCTTGGTTAGCCCTGTGGGGTCAGCTGTCATGAAAGATGAAGTGTGTTAAGTTTAAATTGTGTCCAATTTGCTGTTAAATGAAGGCTTATTAGATTGCTGCACAATAAATTTGATGATAGGTTTCAATACAAACATCTCCTCACCAAACTTAAAATGACCAAGAAAGGAACATTGCTAAAAGTCTAAGCTTTGCTGGGAGTTGCAGAACAAGTACACTCATAATAAGACATTACGTTGAAAGTCAGGTACAGTTCCAAATGTAAAAATGGAAAAAACATGTTTATCTTAGGTAGCGATTATAGTGCCGGCGACGCAAAACAAATGCAAATGCGACGGAGTGACGGCTCGGTCGAGATCGCTGGAAGTCAGCTTAATTTGATTTTTCCAGCGATCGCAGCCTGACTTCACCGTCGCGTCACCGGCAGTATAAGCGCGGCCTTACAGTATTACTCAAAACAATGACTCACCAATTAAAAATATGACCTGGTCATTACCATCACCATGGTTTTTTTTTTTTGTTTGTTTTTTAGCAATTACGATTGATTGAAGAACAGTGGAAAAATAATAATAGAAGTTTTTTTCTTTGCACATTCTTATGAATTATTACACTGTATGTATCATTTTGCAAATGTAAGTGCAGTATGATCTGCTTCTGAGGCATATAGTTGTATTTTATGTAGCACTTAACACATTTCGTTTTGTTCTCTATCTGTCTTTCTCTATCTACTCAATGTAATCTTGCTGCTTCATACAAAATCCCCAAGGATATGCTGTACAATGTGTTTTTCTATACTATTTAAAGGTCTAGCACTATAAAATATACAATGAGAAATAAAATATACAATGAGTAATCTATAGTTGGAAATCAAACAAAACCTCCCAGCTGCAAATCTGAGACAATATCTGTGCCCAAAACTGAAAAATATTATTTTTTAAGCAATGTCCATTTTTTCCCCTCTAAATATTTAGTGAACAACTATCTATATGGGTATTGTATGCATAATATAAACTCGGCATCATTTAATTAAAACATAAATATATTTTTAAAATACATTTAATTTAAATGTAACACGTTCACAACTGTCCAATTCTTTTTAATGTTGTCAAAACCACCTGCTCCAGTTCAATCTGCAATTTATAACTCATATGAACTTTTGTATAATAGCAATATTTCTAGGGGCCAAACATTTTGAAATGGTATATAATCACACTGGCTGTATTTATTTCCTTTCCCTCATAGTTTGCAATAATAAATTATTGATGCCCAGGTATTTATCATGAGGAAGGTGTCACTGAATGCTCCCATTTTCTGCTGTGCTGTCCTTCAGTGTCTTGTTACCTATTGACCTGATATCAGACCAGTAGCTAACATGATCTCACTTCTGCTTACATTTAGAATTATGCTGTAATAAATACAAGAAGACATTCCTTGCTGCTCGCTTTTCTCAAGGTAAATGGGCACAGTTCCCCTTGGTCGACTCTTCTCATCTTCAAATAGTAACTAGTTACTCAACCAATTTAAATACTGCAATAGAATCATCCATATGTACATACATTTAGTAATATCTGACTTTCCTGTTTAAGGCTAGGGCCCCGGTCACGGCGCTCTAATGCGCGCCCGCGCTTTTGGCTGCGCGTTCTGGCGATTCCCCGGTCTGCAGCTCACTGCAGGAGCAGAGACCGGGGGGGGGGGGGCGTGGAGGAGGAGTGACGGGGGCACGGCCATGACGTCACCTGGCAGGTTCGCCCTCATTGGCTGAACCGCCGGGGGGCGTGCCTAGCCGCTCGACGCGAGTTCCTGCTCTCAATTCTATTGAGAGCAGGAGTAGCTCTCGCGTGAGCGCTGCGGCCCCCCCTCGCAGCGGGCCCGGCGCCATTGCGGGGAGGGCTCTCGTGAGCGCAGTGTCCGCCACAGCGGACGCTGTAGCAGGCAGCGGGGGCAAGGCCTTAGTTAGTACTGGAGAGGAAAGATTGAAATTTAAAGAGATTTTAACAAGGCTGATATCCAGTCATGTTATACATTCTTTACTATTTTAAAGTGTACATCATATTTTAAGACTACATACTGTACATGCAGCTCAATTTTAAATAGTGTGTGTGGGCGTGGGTGTGTTAAAAACACTAAAGAAAGCGCACACTCCAAAAAGGAAAATTTAATAAACTAGGAATATCCTCTTAATCCGTCCCCATTTATCTTTATTTGTTCAATTAGAAAAGTCAATAAACATAAGTTATATAAAACAGAAAGTGGGGCCTTTGAATGTCCAAATAATAAATATTGATTTCTGTCTTGTAATTATTGTTTGATATTTGAGAAAATACCAGGTTTGGAAAATCTGCATGAGATAAACTAACTCTTATTTTGCTAAAACTAACTCATGGCGTCCAATCAGTTTAAGAGGCTCTGAAAATATTATTTTACTAACATCACTGATCCCCAAAGTGAAATCTACTGAAGTATTCTTCAATGTAATACAGAGCAGAATAGAAAAGAAAATAATTTAATTGATGAAAAAAAGAAAAGCAATTTGTAAAAATACAACCAACCTGACAATAAAAAAAGATATCGTGGGTAAAAAAAATGAACAAAAACCCTCCAACAAATAAAAATACCACTTGTAGTTAGACCTGTCTGAGACATGCAAATGTACCCACAAGTGGTATTTATATTTGCAATATATATATATATATATATATATATATATATATATATATATATATATATATATATATATATATATATATATATACTGTATATATATATATTAAGAATACAGTTTAATTGTAAGCAGTTTAGCAATGCAATCTGTAATTGGCTTTATTATTATGAAACCAACCTCCTTAAACAGAACACATTCCTTATAGCATACATTTATCATCAATGCACTTGGTCATGTAAAATAATTATTGGCAAAACACGGTCACTTACATGTAAATCAGCATTGACATGATCTTATTTGTTTAGGGACAAGTCCATATAAATTTTGAATGTTTGTCATTCTAGCTTTGAAGAGAAATTACCTGTGTGAGATACAATTTTCACGAGCAACCTATAATTAAGTTTCTCCTTTCAGGTCCCTGTTATGACAAGCTCCACATGACATTAATACAGCTGGAGATTTCTACCTCAACAGGTCGACATGAGCATAAAATTTACACAGCGGCCCGTATTCTATGAAATGCGATGGCGTCATTCTGAAACTATTTCCCAAAAGAAGGCCCATTGACTTCACTATGACGTGGGTGCGATAGTGCAGGATATCACACTTTAATGTATAAAGGTCAAAGTCAGAAAGTCAAACTTAGCCCTTCCACAATGGCAATTTTGTGCAAAAGAATTGACTACACACTCAAGTTGTCGATGCAAAGCCTACAATACAAAAATACTGAAGCGTGTGGGCTATAATATTCTCCAACTTAGAGCACCTCCCATCACGTTCTTCTGGCTTTCTAGTTCCCATTACTACTTACACTCTGTTTCTTATCTCACATATTCTAGTAGGTTTGAAACCTAACTTAGATTTATGGGTGTCCATACAGCTGATTAAATGTATCTACTGTATTTGTATCAATACATTGTAGCATCAAGCACAGTACTGCACATGATTTGAATAGTCATATTTCCTCACTATTTTATAGTGTCACCTGTACTATGTGGTAGCAAAAAAAGATAAAGTGCGCTACCGAAATAGATTCTGGGATAGTGAGATACAAAATGTAAACGTGACCAGCTAAAAATCAGATCCCGAACACCCAAAAATAAATGTGAAAATAGCACATTTAACAAAAAATCAGTGACGAGTACATAACCTTGTAAGGCAATAGGAGAACGTCTGCAGCTGTTACCCAGAGGTTGCTCAGCACCTCACACATATTACTGTAGAAAGGAATTAAGACCAAAAAAAGCGCACAACACTGATAGTGTAATACAATTTAGTATCACAGGATGATCATAAAAAGGATAAGAATTCTGCGTACATCAGAAAAATTGTTTATAAGCATATCCTTTACTGTAACAAGACATGCGTTACCAACACTGGAAGCGGACGGATCAGGATTCTGTCGTTGTCTGGTCTCCCCCAGATGGTAATCGGAAGACGTCGCTCTCCTTAGGTGGCCCCACACAGGCGGGCACGATGGATCCTCCTCGGTGTGAGCGTACAGCAAATGTCTCTCTAGCGTTAGTCCCCGTTGGTTATGAAACAAATGCTTTCCTGAAGTAATGTGTAGCAGGGTAACCATATAAACTTCCTACTTCACCAAACGGCGTCACTATTAATCGTGACCGGAGGCATCGGTAAGGAGAATGCAGTTAAATAACTGCAGGCACCTGTGTGGTAAGGGTATCAGTAATTCTAAGTTGACGTGTAGTTTTATTACGTTTTTTTGACTTGTCTTGTTTAGACGCTACTATTGTGGCATCTTTGCAGGGACGTTACTGACTGTCGCCTCGCACTGTCGGTGCTTTCTTTGGGCTGAAGTCTTTTACTCACTATGGACATTAGAATTACTGATATCAGGAAAGCATTTGTTTCATTACCTACGGGGACTACAGCTAGAGAGACTTTTGCTGTACGCTCACGCCGAGGAGGATCCATTGTGCCCTCTTGTGTGGGGCCACCTACCGTAAGGAGAGTGACATCTTCCGATTACCATCCGGGGGTGTGAGGATTCAGGGATCGCGGCATCCGCGCCCTGGTCCCCCTTCCCCTGCGGTTACTCCCGCTACCGTGGCGCGCGCCTCTCGCTGGCGTCACTCACCTTCGGCGGTCCTGGGGGTTGCCCGCCATGCTCTGCGTCCTCGGATGCCCGCGGGATCTGCATTCCCGCATACGGCCGCCATATTCCCCAGCCGCGCGCCTGAACAGCGCGCGCCGGGTGAGGTTAATTTATTCACTGCTCTTGCAGTGAAGACCCGCCCCCAGCACACTAAGAGGACCTCCTACCAAGACAAGAGTCCTCACCTGCCTGCCAATCAAGGGGACCTATCCAGGATAGCTCCACGCAGTCCTCCAGGCCTGCCCCCACCTCTGATTGGCCAGTCACACTTTATAATGCCAGTCCTTCCTCTTACTCATTGCTCGACATAGTTTTCACTTGGATTACTACTCTGGCGTTTTCTCTCTTATTCTCTCAGGTTACGACTTGGCTTGGCGGACATCTCTCTCTGGCTCTAGACCCCTGCTTGGACAAACGACCTTCCGGAATTCTCCAATCCCAGACTTTGGCTAACGGCAACGACAACGGCATTTCTACACCGGTACCGGCAAGTATTGCTAGCTAAACACACCTGGCCTGGCAACGCCAAAATCACCACACTCCGGACACGCTCCCTTTGCTGCGGGTGCGTGCTTCTATACGTTCCTCACCTCAGTGAAAGGAACGGGTCTGGTCTGCGGGCAGCACCGGCGTAACATTATGTCGAGCCCACAAGACGCAGACCAGACTGTGGACTCTATGATGACGGCCATGTACCAACAAATACAGGCCTTAACGGATCAAATGGCTCTCCTCTCCCAACAGGTATCGGACCACCCTTTACAGGCTCCGCCTGCGGCTGCACCCCCGGCGCAGCCTGACTTATCTTCCACTTCATTTTCAGTTCCGAAGTTTCCGGCTCCAAGGCCCTACGCAGGGGATCCACACGCCTGTCATGGCTTTCCCAACCAGTGCGAGATCCAGTTCGAGATGGCTCCCCAGTTGTATGCTACTGGCCGGAAAAAGGTAGCCTACGTATAAAGTCTGCTCACAGGTAATGCACTGGCATGGGCCTCTTCGATCTGGGAACTACGCCCTGATATTACCCGCGATTACGCGGCCTTCAGACGGGACTTTCGACAGGTTTTTGATACCCCCGCACTGCTTCTGATACCCTGCTAGAGCTTACACAGGGACGTCGGCCTGTGGGTCAATACGCCTTGGAATTCAGAACTGTAGCAGCTGAGACTCATTGGGGTCAGGAGGCTTTAGTCGCCGTCTTCTGGAAAGGTCTATCATAGTCTCTGAAGGATGAACTTGCTTCCCACACCAGGCCAGAGTTACTGGAGGATCTCATCACCCTGGCTACGCGTATGGATCAGCACCTTCAGGTACGCCACGCTCAGCGTCAGCTTCCCCCGGCTACGCCTTTCCGTGCTTCCTTTTCCAGGTTCTCTACTAACCAGATAAATAGTAGGGTGGAGGCGGTCACAGCACTTGGAGTCCAGTCAAAGGATGAAGATAAAATCAGCTTTATTAGAACATGCTGTACATCGCAGATAACATACTCTGACGCGTTTCGTCTCTGTCCGAGACTTTTTCAAAGAGTAATTTGCCGTTATCACACAGGTTCCTTAAATAGGTCCCAAACAAATGTGATTGGATGTTCCAATTGTGAATATATGGAACCCAATCAGCCTGATGGGCTGATGACCTTGATGGGACCCATACAAGGAATCTGTGCGAGAAAATACAATACATGCAAATAAAATATATATATAATAAAGGAAAAGATCATATATATTTTGAAACACATAACATACATTTTAAAAGAAAAAGAAAAAGAAAAAGGCGATCACTGCGATTTAAAGCATGATATAATGAAATAATTGAATGTTACAAATATGGAGTTTGGGATGTGAAGGGATGTGAAAAATAAAAATATATATATATACATAAAGGAATTGTATAAATTGATATATATTTCTTCAAGAGAATAATAATAAATAAAGTGTTGGTGAAATATATATCAATTTATACAATTCCTTTATGTATATATATATATTTTTATTTTTCACATCCCTTCACATCCCAAACTCCATATTTGTAACATTCAATTATTTCATTATATCATGCTTTAAATCGCAGTGATCGCCTTTTTCTTTTTCTTTTTCTTTTAAAATGTATGTTATGTGTTTCAAAATATATATGATCTTTTCCTCCTCTCTGAGTGAAACAGCGTGCGCTGATTTGGAATCAGCTGGTATCCACAGGGAAGCTGGGTTGGCGCGGAAAAACACCTAGGACGCCACCGCAAGCTCCCTCGTCCAGGAAAGACGCCAGGAGAGACGTTCCAGCAGGATACACAGCTCAACGTACTCAGCAACCTCCAGAGGATACAACATACACCGGGCGGGTAAGGGCAGCAGCTAACGGCACAAGGGACACAGGAGTGCGGTGTTTCTGGATACTTCACATTCCTGGACCCAGCCCCACACTGCAAAACGGGCCCCCCGCCACGGGTGAGTTATATTATCCTCATATTATTCTTATATGACTTATCATTCATGTCAATGGTGAGGAGCCATCTTCGATACAGCGGACTATGGATTATTCCCATTAACCCCTTATATACTTGTCTCTGGTAGCATCAGCTTTTGGGTTCATTCCCTTGTCTATATCTCTCTACTAACCAGAGACCCGTCGTCTCTCCGTTACCGGCGCTGGAATGCTCCAGAGCCGATGCAACTTGGAGTTCAGCAACCTCGGGCACCGTCACGACAACTTCGCTCTACTGGGGAATCGTGCTATCATTGCGGAGCTTCTGAGCAGCGTACCCGTAACCATCCACCATCTCCGGGAAACGACTAAGCCCAGTGAGTACGAAGGGGCGCTCTCTGGGTACTGAATCTCCTTGTCCCCCTCCCAGAAGGGAACTTCCCAAAAGATTGACTATTCCCGTCTCCCTTTCAGGACCGACTTTCCGCACCTCCACTGCTGCATTTATCGATTCCGGCGCAGGAGGGAATTTCATATATCAAACCTTTTCTGAGCAAAATCAAATTCCGCTTTCCAGGAAGGACTCTCCCGTTGCCTTGGTTGGGATTGATAATCGACCTCTCACCCCGGCTTATATCTCCTTAGAGACCGGACCTATCACCCTTTCTACTCATTCTCACAAAGAGACTCTGGGTTTTGATGTTATTCATGCCCCAGGGACACCTATCACGCTTGGCTTGCCCTGGTTACAGAAGCATAATCCACTCATCAATTGGGTTTCTCCTAACCCTATTCAGGTCAAGGTCAGAGAAAACCTTTTTCCTCTATCAAGCAACCATCCTTTCTATTAGCCAACACATCAAGTTCTCGGAGGGAGTTACCTTCTCCATACGCCTAATTCTTGGACTTTTTCAGCAAGGCAGAGTCTGAACTTCTACCTCCTCATCGTTCCTACGATTGTCTGATTGATCTGGTACCTGGTTATACCTTGCCTAAAGCCAAATCTTATCCTCTCTCGTTGCCCGAGACCAAAGCTATGGACGAATATATTCGTGAGAATCTTAAGCGGGGCTTCATACGTCATTCCAATTCTCCTGCGGGGGCTGGATTCTTCTTTGTCAAAAAGAAAGATGGTACTCTCAGACCATGTATTGATTACCGGGGTCTGAACCATATCACGGTGAAGAATCGTTATCCACTCCCACTCATCTCCGAACTCTTTGATAGACTTCAGGGGGCCAATCTCTTTACTAAACTGGATCTCCGTGGGGCATACAACCTCATCCGCATCCGGGAGGGCGATGAATGGAAGACTGCCTTCAACACCCGTAGCGGACATTACGAATATCTAGTGATGCCCTTCGGGTTATGCAATGCACCAGCAGTTTTTCAGGACTTCATCAATGACATCTTTCGAGACGTTCTTAATATATTTGTCATTGTATACCTGGATGACATCCTTATTATTTCTCAAAACTTACAGGATCATATCACCCATACGAAGTTTGTGCTTTCACGCCTCCGCGAGAACCGGTTGTTTGCTAAAATGGAGAAATGCATTTTTCATCAGTCTACCACTTCTTTTCTCAGATACATCATCTCCAACAAAGGCTTGGCCATGGACCCAGAGAAGCTAAAGGCCGTCGTGGATTGGCCACAACCCAATTCCCTCAAATCTGTTCAACGGTTTTTGGGTTTTTCTAATTATTACCGGAAGTTTATCCGCAACTTTTCTACCATTGTCGCTCCTATCACGGCACTGACCAAAAAAGGTGCAGACCCTTCATCTTGGTCTCCAGAAGCTGTCACGGCATTCGAGACACTGAAACAAACTTTTGTCTCTGCTCCCATCCTTCGACACCCTAACACGAATTTCCCCTTCACCTTAGAGGTTGACGCTTCGGACTGTGGGGCTGGGGCGGTTCTGTCGCAGAAATTTTCTTCCCAGGATAAACTTCATCCTTGCGGGTTTTTTTCCAAAAGATTTTCATCGGCAGAGAGGAATTATGACGTGGGCAATAGGGAACTTTTGGCCGTCAAGATGGCTCTTCAAGAATGGAGACATCTTCTGGAGGGGTCAAAAGAGCCATTCACCATTCTTACGGACCATAAGAACTTATTGTACATTGAGAATGCCCGTCGCTTAGGTCCTCGCCAAGCTCGCTGGTCGTTATTTTTCTCTAGATTCAATTTTGTTCTCTCATACATTCCCGGCACTAAGAACGTCAAGGCGGATGCTCTCTCCCGGCAATACTCTTCTGAAGAGAGATCAGAGAAATCCACTGAGTCCATCCTCCCTAAACAAAGAATCTTAGCAGCTGTGACATTCAAGAATCTTGAGAGGATCATCAAGTCTCAAGAGAACCTCCCGTCCGGTCTTGTGGTTCCTAAAGACTCTTTGTATGTGGAACCCAAATTTATCCCTGAAATACTGGACTGGGGACACACCGTCCGTTCGGCAGGGCATCCTGGATTCAAGAAAACCTTATACCTCATCCGTCGTACCTTTTGGTGGCCCAATATGGTTAAAACCATTCTGGAATTTACACGGTCCTGTCCGGTATGTGCGCGTAACAAGATTCCTCGTCAGAAACCTCAGGGTCTTCTCTTACCTTTACCTATTCCGGAGCGTCCCTGGTCCCACATTTCGATGGATTTTATTGTGGAGTTGCCTAGGTCGAAATGGCATGAATACCATTCTTGTGGTAGTGGATCGGTTTTCCAAGATGGCACACTTTATCCCTCTCAAAGGATTACCCTCCTCACCCGCCCTTGCGAATATTTTTTCCAAAGAGATTTTCCGGATACATGGGATTCCCACATCCATTGTGTCCGATCGGGGTTCCCAGTTCGTCTCCAAGTTCTGGAGAAATTTCACCAAGAGACTAGGTATCTCGTCTTCCTTTTCTTCTGGATATCACCCTCAATCCAACGGACAGACCGAGAGGGTTAATCAATCCCTCGAGAAATAGTTGAGGTGCTTCGTCTCTAATTCTCAGGATGACTGGGCAGAATTACTTACCTGGGCTGAGTACGCATTCAATTCTTCCAGGAATGAGTCCACTCACGAGACCCCCTTCTTTATCAACTACGGATTCCATCCGGCTCGCCTACCTATTACCAAAGAATCCTCTGGGGTACCAGCCGTGGACGAACATATTGCTCTCCTACAAGACTCTTGGTCCAGAATACAATCTGCATTACAAAAGGCATCCTTGACATCTAAAAATCAGGCTGATCGTCACCGTCGTCCGGCACCCGAATACAAACCCGGGGACAAGGTTTGGCTATCATCCAAGAACATCCGTCTCAAAACGCCTTCCCTCAAATTGGCTCCTAGGTTCCTGGGTCCCTTTTCCATTTTGGAGCAGGTTAATCCAGTTTCTTTTCGACTCCAACTTCCTCAAAGCATGAAAATTCCGAATGTCTTTCACACCTCACTTCTCAAACCTTTTATCTCCAGTAGCCTCTTTCCGGATCACACTTCTAAACCAGATCCTGTGATGGTACAGGGTAACGAAGAGTATGAAATACAGGCTCTACTGGATTCCCGTCTTTCAAGAGGTAAAGTCCACTTCTTGGTCCACTGGAGAGGTTTTGGACCCGAAGAGAGGTCATGGGTACCCCTGAAAGATATTCATGCTCCAGGACTCCTCAAATGCTTTCGAAAGAAGTTTCCATCAAAACCATGGAAGGATCGTCCAGAGGCCGATCCTGAATGGGGGGGTACTGTGAGGATTCAGGGATCGCGGCATCCGCGCCTTGGTCCCCCTTCCCCTGCGGTTACGCCCGCTACCGTGGCGCGCGCCTCTCGCTGGCATCACTCACCTTCGGCGGTCCTGGGGGTTCCCCGCCGTGCTCTGCATCCTCGGATGCCCGCGGGATCTGCATTCCCGCATACGGCCGCCATATTCCCCAGCCGCGCGCCGGGTGAGGTTAATTTATTCACTGCTCTTGCAGTGAAGACCCGCCCCCAGCACACTAAGAGGACCTCCTACCAAGACAAGAGTCCTCACCTGCCTGCCAATCAAGGGGACCTATCCAGGATAGCTCCACGCAGTCCTCCAGGCCTGCCCCCACCTCTGATTGGCCAGTCACACTTTATAATGCCAGTCCTTCCTCTTACTCATTGCTCGACATAGTTTTCACTTGGATTACTTCTCTGGCGTTTTCTCTCTTATTCTCTCAGGTTACGACTTGGCTTGGCGGACGTCTCTCTCTGGCTCTAGACCCCTGCTTGGACAAACGACCTTCCGGAATTCTCCAATCCCAGACTTTGGCTAACGGCAACGACAACGGCATTTCTACACCGGTACCGGCAAGTATTGCTAGCTAAACACACCTGGCCTGGCAACGCCAAAATCACCACACTCCGGACACGCTCCCTTTGCTGCGGGTGCGTGCTTCTATACGTTCCTCACCTCAGTGAAAGGAACGGGTCTGGTCTGAGGGCACCACCGGCGTAACAGGGGGAGACCAGACGACAACAGACCCCAGATCTGTCCGGTTCCCGTGTTGGTAACACATGTCTTGTTACATGATATGCTGTAACAGGGGCTTATCACCGTTGAGAAAAACTGTCTCTAAATCCAGCAGTGTGCTGGTTAATTGCACAGGTAATCAACCACACTCCACCTGGCTGATTAGGACTGTTACAAAAAGCCTGATCTAAGAAACTGGAAGGAGATTTCCTCAGCCCACAACTGGGCTGACCAGAGGAAAAGATGTCTTGATGCACGCAGAAGGACTATATATGCTGACAGCAAGACAAGGGGACAAGACCTCTATACTTGGCCAAGGTTTCTGACCCAGGAGAGCAGAGAGTTCACCCTCATTCAACTGATTTCTTGCACAACGCGTGCCCCCTCCTGCTTCTGCTTGCACACGCCCGCACGCCGCATAGATGCGAGCAGTGCCTAAAGGCAGTCTATTTTGCTCCATGTCAGAGGCCTAAGGCTAAGGCCCCGCTGCCTCAGACCACGCACCCGCACAGCAGACAGGCAGCGTGTGGAGAGGCAATTGACCGCTCCTTGTGGTCTGTAGGGGGCGGGGGGTGTGGTTTGAGCAGGGGGGGCATGGTTTGAGTGGAGGGCTCGAGGGCTCTCATGCTGTCCCCCCCTGTTGGTCCCTCTCTCTCGTGCTGTCCCCCCTGTCAGTCCCTCTCTCACTCCCGGGGCCCCCTGCCTCTCCCCCCCTCCCGGAGCAGGGGCAGCCTGCGAAACAAGCACCAGAGGGGGGGGGGGGGCTATGCACGGCTGCACAGACAGGTAGCCGCCTCCCTCCCTTTAGCCGCCTCCCTTCCCTCCTCATTGGCTGACTGCTGCACCACGTGACGCGTCAGCGCTTCTGATCACCAGAAGCTTGAAGCATCGGCCGGCTGACGCGTCACAGCAACAAGTCAGCCACGTCGGAAGGAGCCTGCGGGGACCTCCACACTGGAGGAAAGGGCTGGTGGCCCGCTGCCGTGCTGCCGTGCGGCCGTGCGCGCTGCCGGACGCAGCAGGACCAAAGCCTGTCAGTTCAAACGTCAAGCACACCCAAAGTTCCAATCTCCCCTCAGGAGATTCTAGCAGTCCTATTGGTTGTACTGTGTCATGTGTTGTGCAGCCCCTGGGGCAGCTTGAACCTTTTCTGCACATGCGACCGCACAAACAAAATGGCGGCACCCTTACCGACTACCCACCTGCAGCAGAGATGAGGAGAGCTAAAGGGAGGACCGGGCTACATATATGTATGTGTGTATGTATGTATGTGTATGTATGTATGTGTGTGGTGGCAATCAGCTTAGCTACCCAGGGCTGGAGAAAAGGTGTACATATTCTCCAAGGATGAGTAGGCCTTTATTTTGTTTGTTTTGGATGTTTTGCCATGTTAAAGGAACAGGCGCAATAAAGCCTTAATTTAGTTTCACCTTTAAAACGGTCTCCATTGCATACACATCTCCTACATACAGTATGCTTTTAAATAATTTTTCGATGTACAGTAAGCAGAATACTTACCCTTTTTTTATCATCTTTTGATACTAAATTTTATTACACTTTGAGCTTTGTGCGCTTATTTACCTGTACTATGTAACCTAGGTTAGCTAGATTGGTTTATAGTGTGGGAAACAGCAGGATGTTGACACCAGTGGTTATTAAATCAAAGGTTGTGGTTGGTAATAAATGTGGCAAATACTCTCCGTCACCCAAGGTACTTTACATGAAAGCTTAGAAACTCTTGTATGTTGCCTAAATGAGGGGTGCTCGACTCCAGTCCGCAATTCCCTCCAACATGTCAGGTTTTAAGGTAATCCTTGACTGAGCCTTTGATTGAGCCACCTGTGCTGAAGCAGGGATATCCAGACAAACTAACCTGTTGGGTGAGAAGGGGGGGGTTTAGTATTGGAGTTGAGCACCCCTGGCCTAAATTATACACTACAGATGTAACCACTGTTATTGCATCTCGTAGCATGCTACAGCGGGACTTGCACAACGCACCAGCAGGAGAAGTGTCCATTGTTTTGAATCAGAAGGGGCGGGCTATGACCTTATCCCACCTGTGGAAGCACTCTAAATAAATAAATTAACCCTGAGCTAGTAATGTGTCTGTGTATTTCTTTATAATGAGATAGTCCTGTTTCTCTGTTGTGATGTAAATAATGGATGGGAAGTGCATCAGAACACAATCCTAAATGTGAACATGTTTCTATCATCCAAAGAAATGATGACGTCTGTCATGTTGATGTTTTAGTCTCACAGTAGAGAAAGTGGAAAAATAAAGAAGAATGAAACATATTGAAAGAATTCAGCAAAAGTGCTCTATGGGCGAGATTCAATCATCTGTTTGCTTATTTATTGGGAATTGAACACCTTTTAATTAGAATGCAGTATTCACTACAGCAAATAATGTGACGTCAGGCTGGATTTACTCTTGTAAACAGCATGGTATTATTTGTAACACCCATTATTCTACATGATATGCTCATTATTGTCTCAATGATATTCACCCCATTTTCTCTCTGCTCCGTTAAGGTTAACACCAGGAAATAACACAACTTTTTCAAAGTCATATCTATCTCTTGCATTACTTCCATTCAGACCCAGATAGAGAGTAGGGCTGTACAGGAGAGGTGACAATCAGTTTATTTTACATAACATAGCGTATTTCCGGTACCTCCCCACGAGGGGTATATGTTATACTATATGCAGCTATATCAATTAATGAGCCCCCTTCCGTCTCAGTCTTCGTCCAAATTAAAAAGTTTCCACCCACATTTATGCAAAATAATCCTGAAATAACATTGTATTAACCCTTTGCTAATGAGCTCAAACATGAAAATTGTTTTTTGTATATATAATTACCTTTGTGAATAAGATACCGACTCCGGCAGTGTTTTGTATTCTAAATAGCAATGCAATGTATTAAAGCAGCAATATTACTTCCCCCCTCCCCCCCCTTATTTGTATATGTAAAGCATGTGGCAATGTATAATCTACGTTCTTACCAAGCTGGCAATCGTTTGGTGCTCCTTTTATAAATCTGTAAAATTCTGATTGTGTGTGAAATAGTTGCCTTTCCATTTCAATTAATCCTTCAGTCAGTGTAACTCAGCAGCTAAAATGTACTGTATTCTTACTGTATGTTACTAAGGTAACATTATCTATTGTTACAGTTTGCCACTCAAACTGCTGGGAGTATTGGCAACAAATTATCACAAATAGGAAAGTGTTACCAAAATCTTGCACTGCTGGGGAGGTGGACTAAACCTGCTATAGAAATCAGAAGATGCTCAGTGTATTAAAACTCATTACAAATGGCATTAAGAGTTGAATAAAAAAAATTAAAAAAAATAAAAAGCAGCCACTATTATCTAATACTACAGAACTGATTTATTAAAAAAAACCATATATGATTTCACATGTTTTGCCGCTTTAAGTTTTTTAAAGGATACTTTTGTGATGATTGTTGTTTTATGTCTCAATTTCAATAGAGTAGTGTGCACATAATTTTTTTGAATTGCGTTTCCTTAAAGCTGCAGTTCAGTCTTTTTTTTTTTTTTAATTTATTTTTTTACTTCAATAGTTTCATGTGTGCAATTACCTAAAGAACTGTATAGCTGCAGGTCAATTCGTTCTCCATGTATTGATCGGCAACATTTGGTGACATAATTAGTGAAGGGATCTGTTTTTCTTCTGCTTCTTTGTCTGAGTGGAAGCTCATGAATATTCATGAGCACTCCTGCACTGACATGTGCTAGAGGGAGGGCAGGGCTGACAAAGGGGTGTGCCAGGGCTTGTGACAGGACATGAAGGGACAGTGCCTTAGCAAATGGCTGTTAAAATAGAATACAAGAAAATTGGTCTTTCAAAGTTGTTTTTTTAAAAACACAAAATGCTAAAAGTATTTTTTCTTACTACAGAAATGTTTTATTAAAAAAAACACACATGCAGGATATTGACTGAACTGCAGCTTTAAGGTTTATAATAATAACATGGTCTTGAATTTGTAACTTTGCATAGTATTTGCAGTTTACACTTTATTTCCAATGAGAAATAGCATAATTCTATGGCATAAATATACCTGTCAGCTTTGTCAGCACAATGCTTCATATACTCTCCGGTAGATACAATTGTATACCGTACACGTACCTTAGGCAGAAATGGTTAACACCACTGCCAACCAAGCGCCTCTTCCCACCCGAGGAATTGTGGATTTTAAGCTGAAAACGGCCTGAACAGCTGCTTCGATGTATATAGAATATATTCATTGGAGTCTATTTACTAATTGATGTTAAATGTATCATGTAGTGTATTATACATTCCGAGTGGTTAAACTTAATTAATACCATCCAACAGGTGTTACAGTAAATGAGGGATTTATTGGAGAAGTCCCTTACAAATAGTCACTTGCACATAAAGGGAGTTGCAGTATTTTGTGTGCAAAATACAGCACCATATTTATAAAAAAAAAATAGGAATTTTCATTGATAACAATGAGATTGTGCTTTGATTAATCTGGTGCAAATCTAAAGTACTTGTTTTGCCCCAATTGTGCATCCAGGAGACTTTGGTAAATAACACTCTTTATATGCAAATGACTTTTTGTAAGTGATGTCCTAAATAAATTCTTCTATGGCTCCATTTACTATTTATTACATGATACTAATTATGCAAAACCATCCAGCATTTATGCATACACTGCATGATACATTTAACACCAATTTTGGAAGGCACAATTTTTTTTTATTATTGACACAACCCCACTTTATTTTTTTTAAACGTACTCACGAAATTTGGTGTCATATCTCGAATATTTGTTACCGACATCATTTATTGTCATTTTTAAAGATCTGAATATTTCATCGTGATTGAATTGTTTCGACCTGCCTCTTTTCCGCCGTTCATAAAAAGTGGTATATAGGACATTAAGTTACATGTTACTGCAAGTTTGATGAAGTTTAAAAGTCCAGGATCCCCAGAATGATCTGAATAATTTAAAGTCCAAATTTACATTCTGTTAGCTGAAGAGATAATAGCAGATGCTAGGTACACATACTGACAGCATCGTCATCTTGTTATCCCTAAGCAGATGGTTCAGAAAAGGCAAATTGAGGCCGAGAGTTGCAGTCATGTTAAATAAGTTTAACGTAGTTATAAAAGTTTAAAGAGTAGTCTAGTGACTATAAAGAAAATGAATTCCAAGGCACCAATGTTTGATAAAACAAGGATTTTGTATATTGAATAGAAACAATGTCACAATAAGACTTGATCATACAGCATATATTAATATAATCAAATAAGATGTAAAAAAGTTCTTGCACTCATTAAAATATTCAACAATAGTATTGAAAGACAATGGATTGTTTGCTACCTCAGGGAGGACCTAATGCTTTGTGGGGCCTGCTCCTTGATCAAGTCACCATGTAGCTTCCTGTAACTATTGATTTAGGACAGTGGGTACTCACTTAGATGCAGAAGAAGATTTATTGCAGCAGTTACATCATAGTAGACATAGCAGCATAGAAGCCTGCATCCTATGCGTTTCTCATCCTCAGGGCTGTGTAAGTGAGGCCCCAGTATACATGAAATACATGTACTATTGAAAAGATGCAGATGGAAGTGCCGTCCCCCAGGCTTGTGGGGCAGTGCATTCCACCGAAGTCACGTGCCTTACAGGTGGGATGACGTCATCATATGGCGATGTGATTCTGTTTACCCTCCATCACCATGGTGAAATATCACCCACAGGAGGGATTATGGATCTTAATAAAGGGAACATGGCACTAGAACAATAATAGTATATAAATGCCTTGAGATATTATAATAAGAAATATTCATATGGTAGAAAACAAACAAGAGGACAAAACATAAGATAAAAATGCAAGAATATATGTAAAACTGACGTGGTATGTATGTCTTTATTTATATAGCGCCATTTATGTACATAGCGCTTCATAACACATAAAGGGGAGAAGTGCTTCAGCCATAAAAGAAACATTTAGGAAAAGGAGTGCCTGCTCCGAAGAGCTTAAAATCTAATTGGTAGCTATGAAGAATGTACTGAGACAGTAGGAGGGCATTCTGGTAGATGCGTCTGCAAGGGGACAAGGTTTATGTATGAGGTGTTAATTATCAGCCATGTAGCTACTCATATACGTACTGAAGCAGTTGTGTTTTGGGTCTTAAATGTGGATAGAGAGGGTGCTTGTCGGATATTGATGGGCAGGGCATTCCAGGGTTGTGGGGCAGTCAGTGAGAAGGGTTTAAGGTATGAGAGGGCTTTAGATACAAAAGGGGTAGAGAGAAGACATCCCTGAGCAGAACGCAAGAGTCGGGATGGTGTATAGCGAGAAATTAGGACTGAGATGTAAGGAGGAGCAGAAGAGTGTAAAGCTTAAAAGTGATGAGGAGAATTGTGTGTGATACAGGACTTGATAGGAAGCCAGGAGAGGTATTTCAGCAGGGGGGATGCTGAAACAGATTTCGGAAATAGTAGAGTTATTCTGGCAGCAGCATTTAAGAAAGATTGTAGGGGAGACAGGTGAGAGGTAGGAAGGCCAGACAGCAGGAGGTTACAGTAGTTGAGATGGGAGAGAATGAGGGTCTGTGTCAGAGTTTTTGCAGTTGAGTAACAGAGGAAAGGGTGTATCTTGGTAATATTGCGGAGGAAAAATGACAGTTTTTTGCTACATTTTGAATGTGAAAGAGGAATAGTGTGAGCCGTAGGCAGCGTGCCTTGGCTACTGGGTGAATGATAGTACTTCCAACAATAATGTGGAAGGAGGTACAGTAGTAGGGCCAGGTTTGGGAGGAAGTATGAGGAGCTCTGTTTTTACCATGCTAAGTTTAAGTCAGCGGAGGGCCATCCAGGATGGTATAGCTGAGAGACATTCAGAAACTGTAGTCTGTACAGCAGGTGTAAGGTCAGGGGTAGAAAAGTACATTTCTGTAATTAACATTAATAAATTCAATGTGGTACGATGATTACACAATAGGAAGAAACACTATAAATATTAGCACAAAATATTATAATATGCATGCACAAAAGGTAAAAATTACCTGCAGCTATAAAAAGCAGAAACTTGTCCCAGTATATGTAAGCAATCTTATGCCAGATGCCTCCCAATGAGAACAAAAAAGGGAAGAGAAATACATGTACGTAAATTAAAAATCCAATCCGCTTCTTTGCACAATAAAATTGTGTCCCTATCAAGGCCTCCCTTTGGTAAGGAAATCTGCTCGATACCTATTACTCTTAATTCTGGGACATTACTGTACAGTATGTACTCTCTCCTTGCAATGCTGAATCAGGACTTCTGGTCAGCGCCTTTCTTAATTGTGGATTTATGCATGATGCATCTAGTTTTGAGTTCTCGAGTGATCGCATGGACATTACACAATTTTAATTTGGAGAGGAAGTCAAATGAATCATTAGTAATAAGATTGCATTTTAGCAACCAATTTCTGTAGGGAAAAAAAAGTATTGTGTGAGGTTGATTAATGGAGGATGTAGAAAACATTTATGTTTTTTCCGGTTGGTGCTATAATCCTTTTTTGCATCTAATATTTGGTGCCCACTGTCCTAAATAAATACTTATTATGATCAAATAAGGCCATGTTGTCATGTAAACAATGTGAGAGATACAAAGAAATCTTACAAAGGCAACACAATTTGAAAAATGCAGAAGACAAACTATATAAACATACAAACTTACCAGAATTTTGAAAAATGAGTATAGCGGACACCTGAGACTCAACATTTGGGGCAAATACAAAAGCCCTTGTAGAAGTTTAAAATAGAATGGCATATGGCTCCGGACCCGCTATAGTCAGCCTCTCCACCAATGGAAATTCACGCAACAGCCCCTTATGACCAATATGTGTTTCATACAATGTACTTCATCAGGAGTGCACGTGTGGGGTCTGCCGGTGAATTTAAATAGTCTCTAAATTCACCGACAGCCCCCACACGTGAACTCCTGATGAGGTTTGTTATACAAAATGCATAGAGGTCATGAGGGGCTGTCGCGTGGAGAGGCTGACCGGAGTGAGGAAGGAGCTGTCTGCCGATGGAGGAATGGGTCCGGACCTGATGCTCATCTGCTCCTCCTGCTGAGTCTCTGGACTCCCCGGTCACCCTACTCTTACACTTCTAGCCAGTTGTAAGTCTATTCACTTTGTTTTATTAATGTATTTGTAATAAAAACGTTTATTGTGTATTGCTCCGTCCCGTTGTGGGACTGTTCATATTTGACTTATAAATACACTGTTTTGTCATAAAGGTATCCATTTAACTTTTAAAACTCTAACCATTAATCACACTACATTGGGAATGTAAGTGCATCCACTACTGAACTGATGTAGATGACCTTGAAGTGTAGGGTTTCACATAGTCTCACATGGGTATAGTCTATTCTTATTTATTTAGTATTATATCAATTAAATTGTTATGTTGAGGAATTAGCCAGGACTTTGACACTTCCCAACTCTACCAGATCCCAAATCAGGGCCCTACTGACAATAGCAATAGCAATGTATTTTTAGCCATGACACCCTGGGTTATTTCCTTAAAGTAAAATTTAATTAGAGTTAAACTGTGCACTAGAAAGAAGGCTGGTTCAGAGGCCGAGGACATGAGCGGATGGTGAGCAGGAGACAGCTGGAACTGGAGTTGTCATTGTCAGCAGCAAGTAACGGAGGTGAGGCAAGCTTCAGGAAAAGAACTACACTAGGCAAAGTTTGTACTATTAAACTTTTATATAAGAAGCCTGATAATCCATCCAAACGGGAGCTCTGCATGATGTTCAGTGATTAGTAGGCAGCTATCCAGAATGTTGTTTGTACAAAGCAAATTGTAGCTGCTATCCAGGCTCTGCAGTATCTAATAAACTGTATTTCGGACCCCTGCAGACATGTTACATGTAGGTAGTAATTTCCTTTGTTGTCCAGTCATTGATTTAAAATATTGCAGCGCTTTCACTTTTGTTACTTTATATTATGGAATACTTTAGATAGATAACGATGGGCATTGTTCACAGATTTAATTGCAGTGTACACATGAAGAAACCTGTGAAGATTCAGAAGCTCATTAGTAAAGAACTATCATGTCAGTCCACGAAAAGGAATAACACATGGGCCACCTGATCAGTGAGCTCTGCACAGATGCAGCAAAAGATGTGAGAAAGCACACAGATATTTGACCTATCGAGCCCTCAGGTGTGCAAAGGCTAGTTCCTCAAAGATGCCACAAAAATAAAAAAAATACTCAATAAAAGGCACATGGATCACCTTTTTCAGTTTAAACAACTCTCGCCAGCTCCATCCATAGATAGCGGCTCGCCATGTGTTCCGGAGTGTTTGGACTCAGACACTGTCACAGAACATCAGTTATCTACCAATAAAGACACTGGGATTTTGTTAAAAGAGCTGGAAAAAAAAAACATTGCAGAATGAGCTTTATAAATAATTGAATTCACTGAAAAAGAATTGACCATTTCTGAAAGGACCAGAATGGATGAAGTGGTGTAAGACCAACCTACAGCTGTGCCAAACGTTCCTACGGGGTCGCAACCTGTACAAAATGTGTCCCTTTTCAGTCACAAAAAAAGCTGCAGGTCAATCAGAGTTTGTAAGCGAATCGCCAAACACTAAATCAATGTGAACTGCAATCTCATTCAACATGCTAATTTGCTAAATTCTTTAAAAATGTGAGTTTTGTTACAATGTTCGTCAACGTTGCTACACTTGCTTTATACTGAGACTATAACTAGGGCACCCACACCATGTTTCACTCACTGCCTGGTGATATTTTACTGAAAGATTACTTATTTGTTGACATTATTAGCTGTCTGATTCTGTTTCTGTCTGATTCTGATTCAGTGAAACGTTTAGCAGGGAATCAAATTTGGGGACAAATGCTTCCATTTTTTGCACATGCATTTGGAATCGTTTTGCACATCTCTACAAGATAGTATCAAGAACATAAACCACTCAAGGAAAAACAACCTTCAATTGAGAAATATTCAGGATTCTATTGATTTGCTTTTTTTTTCTGCTTTAGATTTGATTTCTGCCGTGGCCTGATGGAAGGCAGAGATCTCTTTAGAAAATGCAACTATCCAGGTGAATCTTCAATGATATTGCTCCTGCAATCTTTACTCACAGAAGCGTATTAAGATAATTTCTGTGACAGAACAAGATCAGCTATCACTACTCAGCCCACAATGGCAAGTCAGCCTTCTTGTGCTTTCTTGTGGATTTTCTGAACCAGCTACTGTGGACCTATAAGTTCATGAATCACCTGAATGAAACTCTTTCCCTCTCCCCTGGTCACCATGGAGTGAATAGTCAAATGTGAGTCCTTAGAAAAGAAGAACTCTATAAGTGGACTGGATCTCATATCATCATGTAATAAGTTCTTTGATCTGATCTGATTAGCTTTGCCACTGTTTGGTTCTCCTCTGGATTCAACCTACCCTGTAGGGAAGGGAGTTCACTCCAGCCTTGATCAATTACCTTGTAGAATCCAACTGACCAATAAAGTCAAGTGCTGAAAAGCCATGAGATGAGGCAAACTGGAGTCCCTCTTTTTTCCCTTGTCTCCAAGTGTCATTTTAGTGATCTCCATTTACATGCTGTCCCCTGTAGGCCTGATCAAAGAAATAGGGGCCTATGCTACAAGCGTTCATAAAAAAAATCGCTGGGCCATTTCATTTGCTTGTTTTTTGAGCATTGCTATCACGGTATTAAGAAAGCCTTGATTACCTGTGTTAGCAAAATTCCCAAAATGGCGAGTAGTCGGCGACGTGATGATAGCCTCTCTAAAAGGCCAAAACCGGCGATTTCTTTCAGCTGCAGAGAGAGCTGCACAGAGAGAGCCGCCTCTCCCTGCGCATATCTCCCCAGCAATCACATTTTTTTAAAATAAAAAATGCAATACTGGTGTTGATGAGCAGGGGTCTCCAGAGCAGGACCACATTGATTTCAGGTCCGGGGAACCCCTGCGTTTTGAGATACAGGCCCCGTTATGGGGTGCCGGTATCTCCTATGCATTTTATTCCCACGGTCACGTGACGCAAGACATTTAAATGCATAGGAGATATCGGCATCCCATAACGGGGCCTGTATCTCGGGAAGCAGTTGGTTCTCAGACTTCAAATCAATGCGGTTCTGCTCCAGAGACTCCCTGCTCATCTACACTAGTATTAAAATGTTATATTAAAACAGCTGCTACCCAAAAAACATTAAAAACACAACACTAATACCCACCTTCTCTACCCCCACATGATTGATACCAGAGGCCGCGGGTGTCCGGGGGGCCTCAGTGGTTCTCACTGGTGTCTGGGGGCCCTCGAGTGGTCCCCGCGGATGTCTGGGGCCATCGGGTGGCCTGTGGCAAAAAAAAATGTGCAATACATTTAAACAAATGCACATTACCACTTTCTCCCCTTCAAATACAGAATCACTTGTTCGAGCTCATCTCAGACTTCACTTTACAAGATTCATTTGTTCCTTTTGATTTCCCCCTTCCTCCTTTATTTATAATTTGTTTTGCAGCCTTAATACCCTTAACTAACTAGTTTTAATAGCCATATCCTTCTCACCTCATTTGCTATTAAAGAGGTGCCTGTACCTTGAAGGCAGGAAAATAATTCAATGAAACAGAATTACAGTACAGTATATGTTGGTGATTAGATGAGTAACACTACCAATCTCCTTATTATCTCTGTAAATGTCAAAGGTCTAAATTTCGCAAGTAAGAGAAGGTTACTGTAGTTCTCTCTGACTTGAAAACAAAAAGATGGGATATAATAATGGTATAAAACACATTTAAATAAAAATGATCATTTAAGAATAAAGGAGACATCCTTGCCTTATTTTTTTTCTCCTCTAATGAATAAAACAAATAGGAGTAGCCATTTTGATCAGTGCCAGAATCTCATCTAGGAGTTTCTTTATACATAAATTGTAACAGAGCGACCTCGCAGTTGGGTCAGTAAGACTCTCACACCACTTAATTCTCAGAATAATGTTGTTTATTCAAGCAGAGAAAGGAAACAGCTGTGCAGGCACAGAGCACAAATATAATATCAAGTCTGTTTCAGTCCTTACTTTAGCTTTGGAGGCAAGCTCAATTCCATCCCATAAATTCTCTGGAAGAGGACTTCTTCCTAAGGCCGCGTTTATAGTGCCAGCGACAGAGACGCGACCGATGACGTCACCCGTCACCGTCGGCACTGGCGGAAGTTAAACTTTAGTTTTAAGCGACGTCGCTGGCGACAAGGCCAGTGATGTCACCAAGCAGGAGGGCAGCGCTCTGTGATTGGTTTAGAGAGTCACATGTGGCGACTGTCTCTAAAAAAAATCAAATTTCACTGGCTTACAAATTTTTGGCCGTGACGTCGCTCTGACGCTTATTCCTGCGGCTGCAATATTCCTACTGCCTGTGCTAACAAAACGGTACAGCTGCTCCACCCACATTTTATATATATGATATACAGTATAATATATTTGTCCACCAACATATTCTCAGTTTGACGGGCCTGCAACTGATCTGTTAATTTCCTTTTCAGGACCGATTAATGAGATTGATAACTTTAGATTAATTTTCTAATTTTAAAAAAGCAACGAGTCCAAATCACAAGCCCTTAACTTGCATGTCTCACCACAGACAGAATGCTTAGAAAGCCATTTGTGTAGTACAAGGAGAAGAGAAAAGCCTTATTTATGGAGGAATCCACCTAACCAAAAACTATAAATATAGCTTTGAACTACGTGTAAAGTTCCCCCCAATATTCTTATGTTCTAAGAGATCAAAAAAGACCTGACATACTGGGAAAATGTCCCTTTGTCTTGGTCTGGAAAAATTGCCTCAATTGAAATGAATGTCCTCCCCTGTATTATTTATTTTTTCCAATTTCTCCCAATTACTGTTTTCATTCTGTAAATTATTTGGGGGAAAAAAAATCTAACTCCACCTTTTTGTTTGGAATAGGCGATAACCCAGAATTAAACGTTTGTAAAGCTAGTTTTTAACCGTTGAGGCTTTGCTTACAGGCAAAATACTATAATATTGAAAGTTAAAGAATTTTTGGAAGGCAACTTGCTCGAAAATCACAGCCTATGCCAGGGGTGTGCAAAGTTTTAGCGCTGCATCCCCCTGCCACCGCTGCTTCCATGCTCGTGTCCCCACCCTTGCCTTCCTAGAGCGTCAAATGACGCTAAGGGTCATGTGACATGACCCCGTGGCATCAAATGGCGACATCATGTGACCCCACAGCATCATTTGATGCTGCATCGTCAAAGCAACACGTCTTCTGAGCCAAGGTAGGACAGGGTACAGAGGCCTCGCGCTGTCCCCAGCATTTAATTTAAATGCCTTCGGGAAGAGTGCAGGGCCTCTGTATGCGCCGCGCCACCCCCCCCAAAAAAAATCTTGCGCACCCCTGGCCTATGCCACATTATTTTTCCAGTATCTTTCTGTCTCTCGCAAAACCTATAGTTCAGGGTCTGGATGGGAGGAACGCCCCCTTTAGGTATAACTTACCTAATGTCTTGTTAAATCCCACCTTTTAAAAGGCAGTTTTTGTTATGCACGACCTGTCTTTTAAGACAGTTCTCCCTCCATTCTCCATTAGAGAGGTTAGGGGAGCTTTTTGCAGATACAGTAGTGTTAGGCATACCATGGCTTGCAAGCTTAAAATGCTTTGGTGTGGGTATTTCATTATCTGATTGGTCATATTGGATGTAGCACTGGGGATGTCTGTCTTTTGTTATAATACATGAGGTCCCAATCTCAGTAGCACTCCTTTTGACACAATTATATATAGTGTTGTAGGTATTGAGTTCTGATCTTACAGGGGCTGTGTGTGTTTGTTAAATCGATGCATTTACTTTATCGGATATTTGTTGATAGAAAATTATTCATAAAATATACTGTTATTTTATAGATGTGACAGCTGATGTATTTTATTGTCATTATTTGCCTTTCCCCGCCGACTCCCTTTTTTCCTAATCATTTATGTTCTGCTCTTTCACCTGATTCCCCAATAATCAACTATTTTTATTTGTATTTGTTACAACTCTGTATTATCTTTCATTTTAACAAAGTTAACAAAGGAGCAACACAAGAAATCTTATTATGGACAAACAGCTTGTGTTTTTTCACAGAGAAATGTACATGTGTATCTCAAGTTACAATAAATGGATATTAAATTAGCATTCAATGTCTCAACTGTCTAAGTAGTATTACTTAGATTTTGGTAAAAACAAGAAGGACATTTTCTCACAGATCTACTGATTGTAGTGTCAAAGCCCCATTGCCATGCCTTTTAGCATATATAAAGTTTCCAGTGGAGTACAATTTTGGGCACCAATCCTAAGAAAAGACATTATGGAACTAGAGAGAGTGCAGAGAAGAGCCACCAAATGAATAAAGGGGATGGACAATCTCACTTATGAGGAGAGGCTAGCTAAATTAGATTTATTTACATTAGAAAAGAGGCGTTTGAAAGGTGATATGATAACTATATACAAATATATTCGGGGACAATACAAGGAGCTTTCATAAGAACTATTCATCCCATGGGCAGTACAAAGGACTCGGGCGATCCCTTAAGGTTGGAGGAAAGGAGATTTCACCAACAACAAAGGAAAGGGTTCTTTACAGTAAGGGCAGTTAAAATGTGGAATTCATTACCCATGGAGACTGTGATGGCACATACAATAGATTTGTTCAAAAAAAGGTTGAACATCTTTTTAGCAAGGACATGTATACAGGGATATACCAAATAAGTATACATGGGAAGAATGTTGATCCAGGGATTAATCCGATTGCCAATTCTTGGAGTCTGGAAGGAATTTATTTCTCCCCTTAATGGGGTTTTTGTTTGCCTTCCTCTGGATCAATAAGTATAGATATAGGATAAAGTATCTGTTGTCTAAATTTAGCATAGGTTGAACTTGATTGACGTACGTTTTTTTTCAACCTCATCTACTATGTAACTATGTAACTATGTTACAAATAAAATCAACACATAACAGTACTCTGCTATTTAACCACATTCACTAAAATTCACATTGGATACAGTAGTATTCCATGTACAGTGGCTGAGATTAACCTCTATTGTCTCTGTTCCAACGTTGCTCTAGGCCTCTGCCTGAGGTTTGACACTTTACAAAATAGCTTAGAAGAAATGAATGTTCTCATCTTTTTCAATGATAATCTTGTTTTAAAGACAGAATCCTTCATGTCGCACATACACAATCAAGTGCTGCCTCCAGAGCAATTTGCTCATGCATTACAAACATGTACCTCAATGTTTGTGACAGTACATTATCTACCATAGCAATTTTACAGATTAGGCTACACTGAGCCATTTAAAAGGTATTCAGACTTTACCGAATTCCCTTGTGAGCCCACGAACTCACTGAGGCCTAGGGCATCTGATGGAACACAAAAACTAATTCCTCACTTTACAGAAAATAAGGCTTATGTAAGTGAAATCTTCATTTTATTTGTCACAGCAGCTGTACTATTCATGGTAAGAATCAGAGAAACAGGGTGTTGCTTCTTTTGAATAATTGAATAACTGGTTTATTTCTTGTAGAAATATATTTATTGTCAGTGGTAAGTAGCAAAAGTTGTAAAAGTTAAAAAGACATAGTAGATGAATCTGAAAAAAATACATAATGTCCATCCAGTTCAACCTATGCTAAATTTAGACAACAAATACTTTTAATATATCAGTATTTATTGATCCAGAGAAAGGCAAACAAAAAGCCCCAGAAACACATTATCCAATGATGTTTCATAAGGGGAAATATTGATTCCTTCCTGACTCCAAATAATGGCAATCAGGTTACTCCCTGGATCAACATCCTTCCCATGTTCACTTATTTGGTATGTCCCTGTATACCTTTCCATTCTTGGAGAAGAAGGTTCCTCTTCTTCAAACTCTCAGTGCCAGTCAGTGTCTTCACTCACTTAGCCACTTCCTCTCGAATGTAGAGTACTTACTTAGATTTGCTGACTGCCTGCATACATGTAAAAATATACAACATATATTGGTAAGAATTTTACTATATAATTATTCCTGGTGTTATCATTTGTCTGTATGGTAATGCTGTCATTTCTGTTAAACTGTCAATTTGAACATTTTAAAAGTGATACTATTTATCTGGTCTGATCCTCTCAAATTGTTGATTTGGAAAGTTATTCTGGTTTACTAAGGTAACAGAACAGGTATGAACAGATTTTAGTAAGGCCTTTAACAATGTCCCCATGGATTCTAAGGTGGTTTAATTGTAAGCTATTTGTGGTGAATGGATTACATTCAAAGGAAGGGAGGGTGAGCAGTGAATGTGTGCTGGGATCACTGCTATTTAATATCATTATAAGTGAAAGGACAAATGGTCTGGGAGGGAAAGTATGCCTTTTTACATAAGATATGCAACAGGGCTGAAACTCCAAGGGAAGGGTTAACAAATGTTTTAATGATTTAGATACATTAGCGAAATGATCCAGAGTGTGACAAATACAATTTAATATTAGGAACGCAACTTGTTTTATAAATAATTCAACACATAGTTTATCTATTGTTGGTATATTTTTACCATTTTTGTTTATATGAATTGGAATTTGTTTCCAAAGAAGTCTTCAGATTCATCAAAACGTGACATTTGACATGAATATAAAAAGGTGAGATTTTATCATTTACTGAAGTACCATTAAAATGTACAGTATTCATACAGTGACTGTGGCAGAAGATGAGATTTAAATACTACATAAGTATATTATTTAGCCATCATGTATAATTACAAGAACTATGTGAACAGCTGACATATTAGTACTATAAAAAGTGTGACCATTTCCATCAAAGTTTAATATAGGTGCAAGTTACATGATTAAAAAAAAATCCCCTTTTAAGCAATTGTTTTTGATACATTCTATCAGATAATTACTATGCCAGTTAACATGTAAAGTCTTCCGTAAAAGAAGCCAGCAGAGAAAATCTACAACGGTAATAAACTTTTTGATGAAAATATAATTGTTGCATTAGTGATTTTTTACAAAATTGATTTTCCAAGCTACTGTACTTTGAAAATAGAACCCTTAAGGAAGATTTCAAGATTATAAGTGGAATGTTGGGAAATGGAATTAATTTCCTTTTGAAAAGATCGTACAAAGGTGTTGCAATACATATTGGAGTCACTGCTGTCCTGAGGAACCATATACCTCCATAACACTAATGTAGTGATGCCTGGTTTTGGCTACCAGTCTGCCCTCCCTGACATGCAAACCCTGGTAACAGTGCAGGCAGTGTCAAGACCAATCCTGGGGTTTCTCCACAGTAAGCAGCTCCCTTGAGTGACAGGGGAGGAGGCGGGCAAAGGTCTGTGTTCTGCCCAATCTGGGCTCAGACCTGGAACCTTCTTTCTTGGTACTTATGGGGCTTTACTCCCAAATTTAATGTGTCTCTACCCCTGAGAGAGGTATTCACACAGGTGTGTGTCTGGCATTGGCTCCCACTGTCCAATCCCTTTAGGGAGTGAGAGTGATACCTTTCCCCTGGCTCTATTAGGGAGCAAGGGAAGAGCAAGGACTGCTTCAGGTGCCCTTAGTCTGAAGTGGAGGTCCAGGGACCATCCAGAGGTTGGAGACCTGTATTATACTGTGCTGAAGCAGATACAGTTTCTATGGCTGTGTATGCAGAGGAGCAATAAACCGGTTCCAGTTATTATACTCTTTCTTAATATGCAATCTTTCTGGGGGCAGTGGAGTATGTTCTTCTGTAGGAGATTGCCTTCACATTACTAGGCCTGCAGCAGATGGAGGCGCTGTACCAGCAGAGATAAAGACCAGTGATGTACCCCAGAAGTCTGTCCAGACATCCCCAATACCACAGGCGGACAACTCAGCATTCTGTGAGCCAACAGGTAGCATGCACCATACACCTGGTAACAGGGGAATCTCCCAAAGGGTGGGGGAAACACCGTTACACTAACAATTGTTCCCCAGAGGTTAGTTGTATTTTTGCAAACACAAAAGGTTCATGGGAAATAATCATTGCAGTATTTGATACAGTTAGCCATTTATAGATTAATTTCTTATCTTTGAGTCAGGGAACTAAACTATATTACAGTAAATTAGTTCACATGGCTATCTTAAGATGACAAGACAGTGCTTGTGTATTTTATTTCTATGTTTCGTTGAATATTAAGTGAAAGTAACAATATTTAAATAAACTGAGAAATGTAAAAGAACAAAACATCTGTATTTAAGTGTATGTATGTATGTATGTATGTATATATGTATGTATGTATGTATGTATATACTGTATATCTTTTTTATATAGCACCATCCAGGTACACAGTGCTTCACAGCAGTGATACACATGACATAATATTATAACATGATGGGAATAAGTGCTTCAGACAAAGAAAAATAGGAAAAGTAATATCAGCCAGCGGAGCTACCCATATGCTTCTTTAAAAAGCTGGGATTTAAGAAAGGTCCTAATGGTGTAGAGCAGGGATGTGCAAAATGGGGGGCATGCCCCCCAGGGGGGGCAGGAGATTTGACTGTGGGGGGCCAAAAATCAGCATGTTATTTCTCATGGCTCCCTGTAGGCGGACGCTCACAGAGGTATGCAAGGGAGTCTGGTTATAGTGAAATTAAATAAGGCTTTTATTGCGCCTGTTCCTTAACATCAGGAAACCATCCAAACAAGGGATAAACAAAGCTTCTATTCACTTGGGTGTATTGCTAGTGAAATACTACTGTATGCAGTCCACACTCCCTTTAGATAAGCATGTCTCCCAGCCCCAAACATATAGCATGAAATAAGCAGATATATAAAGTCTCATAAATGAAAGTCTTATCTGTTCTTGTGGTTTGGAGCGAAAATCTTCTCTGTTCCTGCGTTGCTACCTTTCCTCAGGTTTTGTCAGCATTCAGGTTTAGAAGTTTCCCCTGTGTCTTGAAAGCAGCTCTGCTGTTTCTTCTGGCAGGGCTCCAGACAATTTGTGAGAGTCAAGGACAATCTCTGCTCTGTCTCCAAGTTCAGCTCAGGTGTGAGCTAAGGAGTCTCTCTTCCTGTCTCAAAAGACAGGCTTTTCTAAGCAATCTAATCAGGCAGGTGGTGTTTGTTAATTGACAACCAGCAGTTAACCACCACACTGCTGGATTAGAGGCACATTACCTGAACAGGGATAACTCCCCTGTTACACTCCCCAAAACACAACTGGCACACAAAGGGTTACTAATAAAACTTAAAATCTTCTAGAGCAGTGGTTTTCAAAGTTTTTTTTTCCGTTAAGGAACCCTATTATTATATAGTGAAATTCTAGGGAACACCAACCCTCTCTAATAGCGCGTCTGAGATCAGATGCATTATAAGCAACCCCAACCCCCTCTAATAGCGCGTGTAGCCAGGTTCTCCGGTCCCCTTCGTCCTCCGGTTTCTCCCCCTACCTCCGCTGAGTTTCGGTAGCTGTGGAGGCGGCCGCGACGCTGGGGGCTACTGTCGGCAGAAGATACAGGGAGCCGCATGTTGCGCTGGGTTCTCGCGCAAGCTATCGGCGAGCTGCCGAAACTCCTGCGCTCACCGCGCATGCACAGTAAGAAGCGCAAGAAGTGCAGCCAATTAGAGAAGGCTCTTGGTGGGAACAACAAGTCCCATGAGACTTAGGGATGCACATGTGAAGCCAGGGAGCCAATAGGCTTTAGGATTCTCTGGCATAACAGGATGTAGTCATTCGCAGGGGACCACATTAGTCAGTGTATGCCAGGAAGGGATAGGGGACAGAGGTGTCTTTCCAGAGAGGCAAGTAGCCTCTGCACTAGGCCAGAGTACCCCCTAGGCCCCAGATGGGCCCTGAGTCACTTATTGAGATTGTGGCTGCTCCAGGGACAGGCCTAGAATAGGAAACCTATCCCATTAGCACTACAGTAAGAGTTTAAGGACACAGCGGACGCTGCACTCCCTGAAAAGAGGTCTGGGACCAGGCCTCACAAAAGAGAGACATTATCCGGGTGGGATCACCCTTGAGGGACGTCGTGGAGGAGATCTTGAAGCAGCGGATCCTTTTTGAAGTATTTGCGGATCGGGTGCTGGAGTGCCCGGCAGATACTGTCTTTAAAGTGCAACAATATACCATTACAACGCAGGCACTGATCACGCCTATAAGGTTGGGTTCTTTGGGAACACTATTGAGATAAGTGACCAAGGTACTTATACATTACTGTGGACACAGTGTTGGGGGAATAAGGTGGGAAGAGGCCCTGCTTGGTGTGGGGCAGTTGTGTATCTTATAGTGTAAGAGTCATCCGTTATACCTCATTACAATGAAGGTTCTTCTAATTTTACCATTGTATGTGTTCATTTGATTGTGTCCTGTGAGGGGCTGCTTCCGCTCTGCTGGGATCCCTCACAGGTGGAGGCGCTGCACCATATAATAAGATATTCACCCCAGGCTCTCCGTGGTAGAGCCTTAGGCTCCTGTGAGCCAACAGGTACAAGGGCAGCACTGGTAACGTCCTGTGTTTGGGGGGAAACAGGGCTACATGTGTCTAAGATCAGATGCATTGTAAGGAACCCTCAACCCTCTCTAATAGTGCATGTGAGGTCAAATGGATTGTAAATTCATCTGTATTTGGTAAAAATTTCAAATGACCTGAAAATTGCAAGGAACCCTTTAGGGATGCCCAAAGAAACATAGGGTTCCCTATTCAAAAACAATGTTCTAGACGAACATGTTGGGTAGCCGCTTGGCACATGTACTACATTTAAACAAGCTATTAAAGTAAAGGCTTATTAGGAAAGGTACAGTACAGAAAATGAATATGATACAGTTCATCAAAAGATAAAATAAAGAGGGAAGCAAACAAAATGACATATCATTTACATGTATGGGTAGAATTGGCAAGGTCTAGTCTGTGCACAGTGGAAGGGTCTCGGGCTTGAAAATAGGGTAGACAGCTTTGTCAATCCAATTGTTTAGCAGAATGAGTCCCCAGAAGCTTACAAACAGAAACCGGGACCCGCTTCCATAGAGGAACTTTGACATTTTATTTTGTTTAATCAGAAAAGTTGGATCGGTTTTGGACCAATTAGTGGGTGAGTGATTTGGTCTAATCCCTGACTGGCTAAAATTAAAAATAAACAGCCACAAGGGAGGACACTGGATGGATTTTAACAACCCAGCTAATAATAACGCAGGGCCCAGCCAGCCAGCCAATTTCCTCAACGGACACTGGGCTGGCTGGTCTATCAGGGGCAAAGTTTACCCCCAAAGCAGGACAATAAAAATCCCTACAGTGCAGCGACACAGGGAGGAGTGTGCAGGAGGCCTCCCGTCCACCCTTCAGAGCAGCAAAAGCAATTAAAGGACGAGAGCTAAAACACTACATCACAACATCACAACATCACAAGCGCTACAAGATTCCCTTGCACACAGAGGATGGAGATGCCGTGGGGCTGCGGCTCAGCCCTTTATTCGGTAAGCCCAACTGCATTCCTAAATATATTTAGGAATTACAGAACAGTGCAAATTCTTTCCTGCATATTTGCAATAGTAAAGTTTGATTCATGAGGTCTGTAGACAGCAGGAGTTGCACAAAAATGAAATCATAACAGCAAGATCATTTCTGGTTGGAATGGATAAGAAAATCTTGGACAGGAAAAAAGTAGTATAATTTACTAAAAACTGTGATGTAAGCAAAAGATTGATAATAGACAGAGGGAAATAAAAATGCCCTATTAAGTGAAGGGGACTAGATTACTCCAAGAGAATATATGTCCTTAAATTAAAAATAATAATAATACATTTTCACGAATTATGAGACTTGTACTATCTAAAAATCAATATGCAATTCAGTCAAAAGACATAAAAACGACAGTGTAAAAAACAACATAAAAGAAGAAAGAAATAATCACACAAATGTATGCATAAGTTTAACATTAAGTCTCCTATATAGGCTGGAGGAACTTCTTAAGATTTACAGAGTGGGACTCATTGGTGCATATACTTTAAAAATGGTTTCCTTCTATGTCAAACATCCATTTTGTTATACAGTAGCTTTAAAGTTTTTACCTTTTGTATGGGCAGCTTTGGTGTTTGCTTGAATACAACTAGAAGGGTTGAATAACATGTATCAGATGAATGGATGAAGTACTGTACCAATTTTTCATTCATGATACACATCTCCATATGTTGTTTCATACTGTTTATATAATCTGGCACACTTACAGTACACTCACAGATCCTTTACCAATCATGATCAGAGATCATCAGAATGATGGAAATAATTGGTCATCACTGGTTATCTCCGCGGCTGCTAGGAGATCCTGTATCAAGGACTTGTGACTGCGACAGTTTTCATTCACAGGTAGATAAATGCATGCATGTTTTCTCCATGCTCACTGAATACAAAGCATCTCCATGTAGGCCAACAGAGGAATACTGCTCACCAATTTGCTTATTATATGGTGCCGATTATTACTGCAAGTTTTCAGCTTTGTTAATTTTTCTTCCCTTTCTTTGATTCACTGCCCCTGTCTCAAGGCTTCATTGTTTTCCTTTATCAGGAGTAGTTCCCCCCAAATTCAGTGTTACTCATGTTTTCCTCCACAGTAGGGCATTTCCCCAGCCCTCCCAGCCTCCAGGAGTCTGCCTGTGACGTATACCAATGCGCGTTTCGCACTCACATGGGCTGCATCATCAGGGCTACATTAAGCAGCAAAAAGATCCAAATGGAAAGGAACAAAGCAAATGAAAGCAAACTTAACAGACAGAAGAGTATTATAAAGGAGAGTATGTTCCTAGGGTTAAAAACACTCTAAACAATTCAAGGGGGAATAAAATGTTAAGTGTGAAGAAAGGACCTCAGAAGATACAATGTAGGAGAGAAATACTGTAGGATGATACTGTAATTAATAAAAATTCCTTATTAATGTTTTTTATGTATGGAATAAATAGTAATGTTTTGGTAGAAAATGGAACACCACCAGTAAATGATGAGGAATTAAAACTACAAGTGTAGAAAGGAAGAGATAAGAGAGAAAGTAATTGAACTGTGAAATGTAATAGAGAGAAAATTAAATGAGCAGAGACATTGGCAGAAACAATATCAAGTATTAGAAAGGGGTAAAGGGAAAAAAGAGGAAGGCCATATACTGTATAATGATAAAACAGAACGTAGTGGGAATTGAATACGATCTCGACAATATAAGAATGTTAGACAATGTAGTTATATGGAAAATAATGTTAGGTATCAGTGTGTTTATAACTGTGTGCAGCTGGTCTCAGCTGCTTTTGGGAGGGTAGTGGCCCCTCCTCCCCAAGGTTTAAGCTTAAGCTTGCCCCTCCCCACTTTCCAAGTTGGCAGGTCAGTTAAATTTTGCCAGGTTATGACAGATCCAATGTGACCATTCTTCCTGTAATTATACAGGTTAATAAGAATTTTAACCCAGGGAGTGTTAGGACCTGCTATGGTCATGCCTTGAAAGTGGCAGCAGGCTTAAGACGCTTTGGCCAAAGTTTTAAAGTAAATTACCCTTTTTTCAAGAGAATATATAGGTATTGCACTGTGTATTTTTGTCACATTGGAAGTAGCTTTGGGCATCTTTGTCTGTTTTTTGTTGTATACACTTAGCCACGCCCACTAGCACGCCTTTACACACACATACACACACACACACACACACACACACACACACACACACACACACACACACACACACACACACACACACACACACACACACACACACACACACACACACACAATTAGACAATTAAAAAGACTGCGCCCCCCTCAGGTGTCTGTCTCACCTAACACATTGATGGTAAATATATCAAATATAGTAAACTCATATGTATAGGTTACTAAATAGATATCAGTAGCAATATCCAAATATATAAATGACACACAATTAAAAATAATACTAATATATAACTAAATTAGTGTGAGCTAATGACTTAGTGTCTAAAAATATGTATGATTAAAATTGCAGACAAAAAACAAATCGAAAAATAAAAATCAATAAAAAACCATAAAAAATAAATAGTCCTGTTGATATATTAGGAATATAGATGATGGCCCACTAATCTGGATACCGGCTGCTCTCTGTGAGGAACCAACAACCTCCCAGTAGATCTACAAAACGAAAAGAAAGAAAGTGCCCGATCCTAGTGTAATATGAAAAATACACATTTAATATTCCTGTAAAAAGTCCAACAAATTTAAACTCACAAACAAATGTGAAAAACAAGCATGTAATGAGTAAACTCATTCACCAACTGCCAGAAGACACTGCTCTGCTCACACGCCACTCTTTTCCTCCGTGAAGTCCCAGCTCCTCTGAGCCACCGTCCAGCAGGGACCTCAGAGATTGCACAACCTCTCCCGATGTAACCCGGAAGTTTCTCAGAGCTTGTTGGGTATCTGTGTGTTTATCAAAAAGAATATGAACCCCTATTTGAGATCTAGTTCCAGTTACATGTGACTTTTGGCAAGTCCCTGTATTGTATTTTCCTTTATCTCGGGAACGAAACACAGACTATAAAATGTGGGGCATGGATTAATTGTGGCTATAAATTACAGCACTTCTACTGTAGCTATACAGTATTTACAGACATTGCACACATGTTATTGTGAGGAGCCTATTATAAACATATTGGTTCCATCCAACCCTACCTGTCTCCTCTCCTTAAGGAATGCAGTGATCTTTTACAGCTATTTATTAAACCAAATGATTCCTGTATTAAATCTGGATAATAGCTTGATAATGACTAGCCATTAATTACAAAGCAACCATAACATGTAGTAGGACGATTCTTCTACCCTGCATGGAATGGTTTGTGTATTTTCTATCTTTCAAAATAAAATGGTTAATTTCATCAAGTTATTAATAAAATATATTTTTAGTGATTGATAAATGATCAAAATGGCAAATCACTCGTACAATTCCCCACATGTGGCTCTACAATTAATCGGCAAATTAATTTTTTGCTAAATGTAATTAAATCTCCTCTAATATCATCAGAGTTAATCACAGGATCTTCCTTTAAGCAAGTGATTCAACCTGTACTCTGTGTGTTGTCAAGTTTGGGTTGAAAATGATTTTCTCTTGACTGTTATATTGCAGTAATACATGTTTCATGGGAATGCTCACAATGTCAATGCTACATGAATTTTGATACAAAGTTTCACATTATTCTCAACCTTTAAAGGCCAAAAGGCAAATAGAACTCCTAGAAACAAATGTAAAGATGTCTCAGAATGTTCAATTTTAAATATAAAAAGGTGTTATCTGATTTATACTGAGCAGACTCAAAATACCAAACGTATCTTCAGATTTACATGTTTGATTAAAAGTATATGAAGACACATGGTCATGTTCCCTAATACCAGATGTTATTAATTAAATCATAAAATGTATTTTAGCTGTCTCGTAGGAACTACGGTGGCTTGCAGTGTTCAAAAATCATCAAACGCGTTTCGCTCACAGCTTCGTCAGTGATGAAGCTGTGAGTGAAGCGCGTTTGATGATTTTTGAACACTGCAAGCCACCGTAGTTTCTAAAAGACAGCTACGTCCAATCAGCAACACTCTCTGACGGACGTCTGTGCGCATGCACAAACCGAGTCCTGAGGAAAGGACAACATCGGAAGGCTCCAACCAGGCTGTGCACGAGCCAGGGGAACCACAGTCAGGCACAGATTGAAAGGGGCAAAGAGCGGCTGAGACAGACACCACAAAAAAACGCATGACAGGAAGCAGAATAACAGACGTGGGAAAGCTGGATCGGAGTGGACAGAAACTATGTTGGAAAGCAATTCACAAATGCCCATGTGAATTTGCTGTTTGTGAGTGCATTTTATTTTAATCCATCTATTGTTATTGCATTTTTATTATTTCATGTCTGTTTTTTCTCTACTTTTTTAGAGACAACATACTGGAAGTTGTGGAGGGATTCATCTTTATTCCCCAGTGTGTTTAATCACATGTAAGTGTGTATATTTTAACATATAATATGGGAGAAGGAGTGGCTCAGTGAGTAAAGACACTGACTGACAATGAGATTGCTGCAGGGGAGCCTGGTTCAATTCCCGGTGTCGGCTCCTTGTGACCATGGGCAAATCACTATATGCCTCAGGCACCAAAAACATAGATTGTAAGCTCTATGGGGCAAGGACCTGTGTCTGAAAAATGTCTCTGTAAAGCGCTGTGTACAATTAGCAGCGCTATATAAGAACATGCTATTATTATTATTATTATAATATATGGTGTGTGTTTTTATATAAACAAGAAAGAAAGTGCGCAGCCCATAGCGTAAAAACGTACACATTTAATAATAAAAATTGAGAAGAGGGAAACAAGCTCACTCACAAACAGAATAAAAATGCAAGCATTTAAAATATCACCGCCACGGATCAGCAAGGAGTCTCCTCCACAGCAAATATGTATCCGACGTTGCCAGCTGTCAATCTATGATATAAGACCTCGTGGTGTGCGACAAAATGATGAGAGTAGAAGTTCTTTGTAGTAAGTCCCTCTGAGCCAGGTTGAATACCGTCAGGAAACAACACTGGTGCTCCTTGCAGCAGGGACAGAGGTCTGCCACAGATGTTCCGTCCCAACGTGATGACGTAGTGCGTTGCTGCTATCCTGACGCGTTTCGTCAGTCCATTGACTTTTTCAAAGGATATGGAACCTAGACTGCAGCAGTACATATATACACAAAATCAGGTTGCCTAGCAACCAGAAGCCAATGAAAATTGTCCCTTTATAGTTTAATGGTCAAAACACACAAAATCCAAGGGGAGCATAGGGAGGAAACAAAAATAAATTTAAGTGCAGCAAAATAGCAACGTAGAAAAAAGCCTTCAATTGACTTGGCTCTATTGAATTGACTACTTACAAGATGTAAGAGTCAAATGGGCAGGGTTGACTCAAACAGTCAGTGGTGGGTGGGTGGTGCAGTTGTCATCAGAGTAGATCAGATCCTCAGGATGACGTACCCCAATGTTGAGAGAAAGAAACTGGCATAGCACAGATCACGCAAGGTAAAAAAGTTTTATGACAATAAAAGTATTATACTCACATTCTAACAATAAAAAACGGGCATATCACACTGCATTAGTTTAGGAAGACTTTAGCCAGCTGGCTCACCATACCGCAACATTCCCCACTCCTCCGCCTCAGCCTCCGGTCAGCTGTTACACTGTTCCGACTGGCGTCTGATGTCACTTCCGGTTTCGTCGCTCGGTAAGGGCTGGATCCTCTTGCAACTCTGCTGCTGTATGCTCCGCTCTGGATGAGACTCCCACTCTATGCGTTTCGCCACGAAGCAGACGGTAACACGTGGCGAAACGCGTAGAGTGGGAGTCTCATCCAGAGCGGAGCATACAGCAGAGGAGTTGCAGGAGGATCCAGCCCTTACCGAGCGACGAAACCGGAAGTGACGTCAGACGCCAGTCGGAACAGTGTAACAGCTGACTGGAGGCTGAGGCGGAGGAGTGGGGAACATTGCGAGATGGTGAGCCAGCTGGCTTAAGTCTTCCTACACTAATGCAGTGTGATATGCCCGTTTTTTATTGTTAGAATGTGAGTATAATACTTTTATTGTCATAAAACATTTTTACCTTGAGTGATCTGTGCTATGCCAGTTTCTTTCTCTCAACATTGGGGTACGTCATTCTGAGGAGCTGATCTACTCTGATGACAACTGCATCACCCACCCCCCACTGACTGTTTGAGTCAACCCTGCCCATTTGACTCTTACATCTTGTAAGTAGTCAATTCAATAGAGCCAAGTCAATTGTAGGCTTTTTTCCACGTTGCTATTTTGCTGCACTTAAATTTATTTTTGTTTCCTCCCCATGCTCCCCTTGGATTTTGTGTGTTTTGCTGTTACTGTGGGGGAAGAGTGAAAACTACCCCTTCCAGTGGGTTCCAGAGCAGGGGGTGAAACTGTATTTACTTAATATTATCAAATTTTCACTGATTTAAGTATTTAATTAGTCACTTATTATTAGTCTCCACTTTTTATTTGTTTGCGCCTGTGTTCACTTTACCATTATACAATATGTTTAATGGTCAGCCTTATATGTAAAGACGGCCCTGAGATGCATGAAGAAGCTATTGAGAAATAAAAATAAAATGAATTAATCTTATACAGCTTAACCCCGTTATAACGCGGGTCTCGGGGTCCACCCCGAGACCACCGCGTTACTAACGGGGTCGCGAAAAAAAAAATGGCCGCCGCTTTAACGCAGATTCATCCCGCGGGACAGAAGATGGGAGCGGGCATGTCCCTCCGCTCCCCACTTCCCCAGTCACCGCGGGACAGCCCGCGGGGCAGGAGATGGGAGCAGGGATGTCCCTCCTGTCTCCGCTTCCCCCTGTCACCGCGGGACAGGCCGCGGGGCAGGAGATGGGAGCGGGGATGTCCCTCCTGTCCCCGCTTCCCCCTGTCACCGCGGGACAGGCCGCGGGGCAGGAGATGGGAGCGGGGATGTCCCTCCGGTCCCCGCTTCCCCCTGTCACCGCGTGACAGGCCGCGGGGCAGGAGATGGGAGCGGGGATGCCCCTCCGGTCCCGGCTTCCCCCTGAATAGAAAAAAAAACGCTATACAACCAGTTTCCAGCTCCCTGCCGCGCGACCTCCCCACCGACGCCACCACCGCAACGGCAGTACTTTCTGGTACTACAGTATATTTAAAAATCGCCACGGTCTGAAGTGTAAGTGTCTGTGAGTGTGTGTAAGTGTCTGTGAGTGTGTGTAAGTGTCTGTGAGTGTGTGTAAGTGTGCATAACTGTGTGTAAGTGTGTGTGAGTGTCTGTAAGTGTCTGTAAGTGTGTGTAAGTGTCTGTGAGTGTGTGTAAGTGTCTGAGTGTGTGTGTAAGTAAGTGTAAGAGCCGGAGTGGGAGGTGAGCGGGAGATGGGAGGTTTGACAGGGAGGGGGGGCGTGGCTTGAGCGGAGGGACCCGCTACTCTCCCCCCCCCTCCCTCCACGGACTGCAGGAGGGAGCTGCTACTCTCCCCCCCCCTCCTCCACGGACTGCAGGAGGGAGCTGCTGCTCTCCCCCCCCTCCCTCCACGGGCTGCAGGAGGGAGCTGCTACTCTCCCCCCCCTCCCTCCACGGGCTGCAGGAGGGAGCTGCTACTCTCCCCCCCCTCCCTCCACGGGCTGCAGGAGGGAGCTGCTACTCTTCCCCCCCCCTCCCTCCACGGGCTGCAGGAGGGAGCTGCTACTCTCCCCCCCCCCTCCCTCCACGGACTGCAGGAGGGAGCTGCTACTCTCCCCCCCCTCCCCGGACTGCAGGAGGGAGCTGCTACTCTCCCCCCCCTCCCCGGACTGCAGGAGGGAGCTGCTACTCTCCCCCCCCCTCCCTCCACGGACTCGGGCTGGAGCACTCATACATACACACATACACACAGGCACTCACGCACTCATACACACACACGCGCGCACACACATGCAGGCACTCACGCACACACACACACACACACACACACACACACACACACACACACACACACACACACACACACACACACACACACGCACTCACGCACTCAGTGTGTGTGCAGTGTGTCAGTGTGTGCAGTGTGAGCAATGAGCAGTGTGCATGCAGTGTGTGTGCAGTGTGTCAGTGTGTGCAGTGTGAGCAATGAGGAGTGTGTATGCAGTGTACAGTGTGTGTCAGTGTGTGCAGTGTGAGCAATGAGCAGTGTGTGTGCATTGTACAGTGTGTGTCAGTGTGTGAAGTGTGAGCAATGAGCAGTGAGTGTGCAGTGTGTGTGCAGTGTGTGTGCAGTGTGTCAGTGTGTGCAGTGTGAGCAATGAGCAGTGTGTGTGCAGTGTGTCACTGTGTGCAGTGTGAGCAATGAGCAGTGTGTGTGCAGTGTGGCAGTGTGAGCAATGAGCAGTGTGTGTGCAGTGAGTGTGTGTTTTTTTAAACGGGAGCCACGGGAAAACCGCGTTATAACCGAATCGCGGTATAACGAGGCGCGTTATAACGGGGTTTAGCTGTATTTATAATTTCATATCTTTTGATACAATATAAACAGTACTAAATAATCAAGTAAATTCCTATGATTATGCAGACCATGTGTACTTGTATAGACATAGTAGATTATATTTAAATCCGTAACAAAAAGGCGGTATAAGAAAGAAAACCTCCTTATATGACTGATACCTAGTTATAATATATCTTAGTCACAGATTCACATATACATTGATCAGGTTAAAAAACCTTCATTACACGTGGTCTGTCACCAATCATAAAAAGGAAAGAGGCATTTCCCATAGAGGAAGAGAGAACACGGCAGAAGCAGGCAATAAAGAATTGGGTTAAAGACTAAACTCACACAATGGTGCTAGTGTCTTTAATGCTTAAAAATCATGGGTTTGGAATATATTTCACCTCTCACATTGGGAGGTAATCGTTTAAAATTATTATGTAAGCGTGAGACTTATTGGATCTACCAGCTTGCCACGCTGGCACCTGGTGGATTCAATGAGTCTCTAGACACTAGCACCATTGTGTGAGTTTAGTCTTTAACCCAATTCTATATATATATAAATAAATAAAAATATTGTTTGCTTGTTGAAAACGTTGTATGTTTGCTGTGCTTATTGGCAATCTGATTGGTCCATTTGTCTGTCACACACCCTCTAGCCAATCTGATTGGTCCGTGGCCCCGCCCCCACATGCGTCTCATTGGCCTGTGTGGTTCTATGACCTTACATACCCAACTGCCACACTCTCAGAAAATAACCTCAGTGCAGATTCATCCCCTGCGGATTACTCACCAACTGAGGTAACGTGCGCTGGCAAGAGCCACCCCTGCCCCCTCCAATACCACCCCACCGCCAGCTCCCCCCCCCATCACCCGCAGCTCACCTCCCTGCCGGCTCCCACCCCCATCACCCCCCCTCACCCCAGCTCACCTCCCCGCTGGCTCCCCCCCATCAACCCCCTTACCCGCAGCTCACCTCCCCGCCGGCTCCCCCCCATGACCCCCTATCACCCGCAGTTCTCACCACCCAAGGGCCCCGTTCTCTCTTCCCTCCCCTCAGCGGGGACGTCGGAAGCGCTGCGGAGGGGGTGTGGAAGGAGGGGGGTGGAAGGAGCGCACACCGCTTCTCCTCACCACCCGGTGGCCCCGTTCTCTCTCCCCTCAGCAGGGACCACTGGGGACGGGTGGAGAGGGGGGAGGTGTGGAGGGTGGGGGAAACACGCGCATGGGATCACGTCATCTGGTGTTGTTTACATGCTGCCTCTATGGTGCCCGTGGTGACATCACCAGGACAGCGCAGGCACAGGAGTGTTCAGGCCATAGCCCCAGGATGCGACTGAACCAAATCAGTCAACAAGAGGGGTGGAGAACTGGGGAAGGAGGGACAGAGGCCACAGCATAGACTAGCTTTGCTAAGGGCCACAATAAAGTACGCCTCACAGAAAGCCAGGGTGCATCAGGTATCCAGGGGCCACAGAGCAAGGCCAACAGGCATCCGGGGGGTATCAGAGATCCAGGGGCTGCAGGCCAGCAGGTATCCAGGGGCCACAGGCCAGGGTGATTCAGGTATCCAGGGGCCACAGCCCAGGGTGCATCAGGTATCCAGGGGGATCAGATCCAGGGGCCACAGGGCAGGGTGCATCAGGTATCCAGTACACAGGGGGGGGAGGGAGCCAAGAGAGTGGGGGGGCAAACCCACACATAAATACATACTGACACACACTGACTGACTCTCTCTCACTCTCTCTATTTCTCTCTCTCTCTCTCTCTTTGTACTATACCTACAGTATATTACAATATTTCCTCTGGGGTTTTTTTGTTGCTGTTTCTCTCCCTATCATATACATATGGGATGATGACCTGAGTCTACGAACTGGAGGACGTTTTTCTCTTTTGTGCAAGCTGTTTCTGGAGGAATTGGAATTACCTCCTTGGACTCTAACAGCGGGACTTTAAGTAAACTATACATTTTACAATTTTAGATTTTATTGTATTGCATTCATTGTTTTAGACTACATTGAAATCCTGGTAATTGACTGGTGCTGCTTCTCTTTTGTTTTTGTATGTTACATTAATATTTTTGGTTTTCTTTGTTTCAATAGGTGAAACAGAATATGGATGCTGGACTGAAAGTCACTTCAGGTGTTTAGATAAATTCGGTGGTGTGCTGCATAGTCCTGCCAAAGGGAATAATATCATTATTACTTGTTGTATTCAATACAGCAAATCAATCTATGCTAATTTAACAGGTAACAGAGGAAGATCCAGAGATCCCCACTGCTGAAACTGAGTAAAATACAGTGGAGAGGGAGACAAGTCCAAAACCAAATAATAGCTGGAGTGGGGGACAGCAGGTGGATTTGCTGGCTGACCATGGATGTTGTGCCACATATTCTGTTGTCTGAAGCCCAGACCCCCTTTCTGTTCATGTTAGACCACTGTCACTGCCACTGACCACAGGCCCCTTTACCCAATGACCCAGCCACTAATCGCCAGCTCGACTGGGGTCCAGATCAAGAGTTCAGTCCTAGGTAAACGGCTGACCTGTATGTTAATGATTAAAATAAAAAATAGAAACACTAATGTGCAGCTTATGCAACTCTAATTGGCTTCAATGGTAAGGGAATATTTAGGGCTTTAAATGATTAATATTGTTTGCTGTTAATTATTTTCTCTGAATAGGCAGTATAAAGTCTGTGTTGCTATTCAACACCCAAAGTGTTAACTGCTGCAGCAGCTCAATTAAAGCATTTGTTTATCAAAGTGTTTATTTTCACAGAAAGGGAGAGGGAAAAGAACGGAGCACTATCTCCAATGCTGTAAAAAACAGCCAATAAACCACAGGGTATGCGTTCCCAAAATGAAGCTATTTAATGGGTCAAAAAATCAGTTACAAAGCACACCAACGCATTTCAGACCTTAGTGGTCCTTTATCAAGGTGAATACACAATTTCTAAAAAGAGTGTGATTTATACTTACCCCAAAGCCGCGCGGACCAGCGCGGACCAGTCGCGAAGACTTCCGGGTGCGTCACGTGTCTCGGGTGCTGACCCCGCGACCTGCGACGTCATCCCGTCGGTTGCTGCAGTGGGGGTGCATAGCCGCACCAGGCGCGTGACGTCACTACGCATAGGCTCGTGTGGGGGGAGCATGGCGTCTGTGTAACTGTCCACAAGAACTGCCAGTGCTCCTCCTCCCTCGGCCTGGATGTTATAGTGCGTGTGACGTCACCACGTCGCGCGCGTGACGTAAGCACGTCACAATGCCTCCCATTGCTAGGCAACTAGGTCAACTCGGCTCTGGGGAGGCACAAATCAATAGAAAAAACTTTATTAACATAGACAATAACACTCTCCAAACAACAGTGAAAATAAAAACAAGAAAAGACAATAAAAAAATGATTAAAACATAATGGTAACTTTTTAAAAACAACATATCATGAAGGCCATTGATCAATATATGATCAATCCATGATTGAGTGACAACCTTGGAGAATATAATTTCAATTCGATCTTAATAACTATCCTTACCTCATTGCCTTGTGGGATAGCTGATTACCTGATCCAATAGGACATATTTATAAGAACAGGTTGTCTTCCAATTTATTGCAATTTTTTTTAAACTACACAATTGTCTTGAGAGCATCACACATTTTTTTCTTCTATTGCAAAGTGTTTATTTACCTGGCAGCAGTCTCTTTAAACTTCATCTGCCTTATTTAGCCGGTAATGATTTTCCATTTCCTGGATTTTTGCTGGTAACCCCACAAAAATCAGTTTCACGGTGTAAAACCCATAAACGGATTTGGCATCCCAAGGCTAGTTGTCATTCCTGTAACGATTGCGAAGCGCTCTGGGCTGTAGTTCATCTCTGATCTTTTTTGACCCCAAGGGGTAAACTTTTTCTGTAGCTTCTGCTGAAAATTGAGACTGTGCTTTTCGTGGTGCCATATAGGAGTCCTCATCATCATCACCACCATCATTATCATCATCCTCTTCCGAACTGCAAGAATAGTGTTTAATGTAGCCAGCATCTTGATAGCCTAAACACGTCTGGTGCAGTTTCTTTTTCTGGGCCCTATCTATTTTGACTTCGCACTTCTCTAAATTTCCCTTCCCTGTAACAGTCTGTTTATCCGTAGAAACCCAGCGTGAAAAATGACCCACGGAAAGGTTACATTCCATTTGGTCAGAGTTCTGAGGGCAAACTGTGGCCACATGTACAAGTTCATGGCATTTGTAGCACTCTGTATACCTTCCAAAACTGGGTCTGGGTTTTGTTTCCAGTCTAATGGGAATAATTGGACGGAGTCTCTCCTAGGGATTTCCCACTCCTTTATACGAGGCTATGAGTCCTTGGGGACTGGTATTCCGAGTAAACGTCTTACAGGACCTCCTGATGTGCAGGAAGCGAGAACTGGAAAATTCATCTGGATTTGAACTTCTGGACATCTCCTGGGCAGTCAAGTGACGTTCGACTAAGGCGACCAACTGCTCTGCGTCTTTGGGCTCACTGTGGCTCACCCACTTCTGGATGGTGCAGGGAAGACCACTCAGGAACCAGTCTATGATGACTCTTTCGACAACTACTGCAATGGTACATACTTCAGGCTGTAGCCACTTCCTTGCAGAGTGTATAAGGTAGTAGAGTTGAGAGTCTTCTCTGTATCGTAACACCAGGAATGGAACCGCTGGGCCAAAATTGCGAGGGTAACCTCTAACGTGCAATAATCTCAGCCTTCAGGGTATCATAGTTTTTAGCTTGCTCTGGCACCAAGTCATACTAGGCTTTTTGTCAGACACCCACAAGGAAGGGAGCAATTATCCCAGCCCACTGCTCAGCTGGCCACCCTTCTGCTTGGGCATGCTGTACCGAGGTCAAAAATTCTTCCATTATTTCCTCTCAGGTGTATTCTTCACCTTGACGTCTGGCGGCGCTATTTCTCCAATTCTTCACACTTTTCCCTGTGTATCCTGTAAGCACAACTGGTCATACACAGTGGGACAGATTAGTTGCATAATTTGTTTTTTTTTCCACTTCAGTTGGGTGGCCATTTTAAATCCCCACATTTATCTTCAAACCCACAGTTTCCACTGCTCAGTGTCTTTTGTGGACTGCCTGCATTAAACTCCACCAATTGTGATGCCCACCCCACGTTTTAGCATCTTTTAGTCCCAGATTAAGGCTGAAAACTTTGTATTTCTCTATTCTGGGTGTTTATTTACAGGGATAATTCAGCACAGTCTCGTTCCTTCCTAGGGAGCTCGGCCCCACGTGAACTCAGACAATCTCTCATTTTCTCCTCTGTAAGTCCAATGTTAAGGACAGGGCATCCCCGCTTCAGCACAGTCTCTCGTCCTTCCTTCTTCCTGGGGTTAACAACCCAGGCAGTCCCAGAAGACTCTGTGACCACTGTCCAGTGGGTCTAAGGCACTGTGCCAGCCTTCCTTGCTGGGGAGCACTCTTCTTTAGCTGCGGAGAACTTTCGATCTTCCCCCTTCTCTGGGGAAAACAGTCTCTCTCACTCTCTGTGTCATTCTCAGGGTGGCAGTTTCCTGTGTCTGTCTTAAAACACGTCCATGTTCATTCAAACCAGGCTGATTAGCTGCACCTGAGGGTAGCTTATTCAGGGGAAATTAACTCTCTGAGCTGGAAAGTCCCATAGCTGCCCTATTCCAGCACCTAAAGGACAGTGATGGTATCACAAAGGGTATTATTGTGCAAAATAAACTTACTATAAAGACACTGCAATCCTCTAACATATATGAAAGATGTTTACACCCGTCTGCAAGTGCATGAAACCAAAGACGGGAGCAATATCCGGCTAGGTTTAACATTGCATCCAGCCTTATCTGACGATGAAGATGAGTTATATTGATTATAATAGAGGCATTGAGTGTAGTAACATTATCTCCACTATTTCTAACTTGCTATCAATATACAGCAGTTGTCAAGAAGACTTGTCTCCACTTTATTACACTTATAGCATCACAACTTAAATTGCAATCATTCATTCTATCAACCATGCTACCCTTTTTCTTCCACTATTATTATCTATCACACACTGGCCAAGCACCTTTATAATCTTCTTAACTACACCAAACATTAGTGGCAACAGCTTCATCTTCAGCAGTAAACAAGGGTACAATAACTATGGCACAGAATTTAGGTTTGTCAGACAAGAGAAGATGGAGTGAGCAAAAACACAGCAGAAAGCAATGGAAAAAGTAACACCAGCAAAGCTGCTTATGGTGCTGATAGCCACTGGCGTTACTTAGTATTACAGGCATACCCCGCATTAACGTACGCAATGGGACCGGAGCATGTATGTAAAGCGAGAATGTACTTAAAGTGAAGCACCACCTTTTTTCCACTTATCGATGCCTGTACTGTACTGCAATCGTCATATACATGGATAACTGATATAAATAACGCATTTGTAACTGGCTCAATAGTCTCCCCGCTTGCGCACAGCTTTGGTACAGGTAGGGAGCCAGTATTGCTGTTCAGGACGTGCTGACAGGCGCATGCGCGAGCTGCCGTTTGCCTATTGGGCGATATGTCCTTACTCGCGAGTGTACTTAAAGTGAGTGTCCTTAAACCGGGGTATGCCTGTATATAATAGCTACCAGTATGTTTCTTCCAAAAATCTTAGTGAAATTAAATATATCATAAATCCCCCAGTCTTGCAGATATCACTATTTCAGTATCCTGTTTTGTGGCTTATTTTTATTTGAGTTCAGTAAAAAAAATCACGTCTTTTAACCTTCAAGGCTAAAGAAAAAAAATGACATTGCAAGGCACTGAAGTACTTACGTTTTCTATTTCCTTCTGGAACACTCAAAAATTCCTGCTTTTCAGCTCAATAAGTGTTGTTAAAGAAAATGTAAAAAAAAAAAAAAAACTGCTAAGACTTGAAAACTCAGGTGATTTAAACTGAGTGCAAACTCTACTTCTTATCCCCAAACAATCCACAACAATCATTTCTTTTGTCATAAAAAATACATGACTCCCACGATAACATAACTTATTATTCTTTCATGCTCTAGTCCCTTTCATTGTCACTGCAGAGATTAGCATTTTGATGCTACAATACGCATAGCTTTTTGTGTGTCACATTGTTCCCTCTCCTTCACTGTATCCTGAGGTTTCCACGCAGTGACAGAGTTAAAAGCCCAGCGTTATGAAGCTTATTCTGCTTTAACCAATATCCAGCTGTAATGTGTTGCAATGTAGAGATGAACATGTCAGTCTATCAACAACGGTTTGCCAATTTCTTGAATAGGAGGGAGGTTGAGGTATACTGTTAAATAGAAATTCAGTCTTACATTTAATGCACGTGAATAATAGATGCTCCATATATTGAGGAAGACTATGAAATCGACAGCCTCAATTTATGCTTTATTTATTTTTCCACAGAACAGTTTTTGTGTATTATTAACATGGTTGTTTTCTTCCAATGCTTTCTCATGCACCTGTAATGTTTTACACCTCATTGAAGCTTTAACTTCTGTCGGTAACAGGATTAAATATATCATAATGTTCTAGCATTTCGTAAAGGAGTGGCTTGGTGAGTAAAGACACTGATTCTGAAGACATTGTTATTGAGTTTGAAGCAGGGGAACCTGGTTCAAATCCCAGTATCAACTCCTTGTGACCTTAGGCAAGTCCCTTTATCTCCCTGTGCACCAAAACATAGATTGTAAGCTCTATGGGGCAGGAACTGTGCCTGGAAAAATTGTATGTATTGTAAAATTCTGCTTAACATGGACTGTACTGTAATTGTGAAGTCCTATTGACTCCCATTGAGAGATAAGGGCTATATGAAATAACATTATTATTATTATTATTATGCACAATAGGGTAAAATGTAAAAATGTAAAAAGTGAAAAATTAAACAAAATAAAAGGTAAACCAGTGAATGTTTCACACCACAATATACTTGCAATATTCATTAGAGCTGTATACTGGATTCCGTGGTTTGGTGTTGCCAAAACTTGACAAAAGGTTTAGGATTATGGGAAAATGGAAATTGAATGCAAAAACTGAAAATGCCATGTAATCTGATGTTTCTGCTACCTATGTACTTACAGTATGTATGCAATATATAAACTACTTAGCAAAAACAGAAGGAAATAGAACAGTTCATTGAACCAGTGCTTCCAAGTACCAGGCTACACAGCATGTACATAAATCTGTAATTAGTTTGGTGGGAGAGACCCTGTGAGTATAGAAATGGCAATGTACTGTATGAGGGTGATGTAATCTTCTGACTTCAGAACTCAATAATGGGGGTATAAGTAAACCTGTATGTTGAGGTAATATAGCCAGTTCCTATCTATGTGACAACAATGGCTGGTTCTCCTTCTATGTGCAGAATAAACCCCCTAGAGCTAAAAGCAATATAACATATTCATGCCATAACATCAATAAGGTAATTGGTAAAGTTACTCACTGTGTGGTCTCTTCCTGTGCGTGCTTCAGGTGAGCAGTACAATACAAGAATCCAAGGATGGAAAAGACGGAGCACATACACAGGGATATACACAGATATGGCTGAGCAGATACATTGGGAGGACCATCAGGCCACTTAAAATCAGGATCTCTGAACATCTCCGATCCATAAAAAAAAAAACAGAGATGGTAGATTTCCGATCTCTAGGCATTTTAATGCATGTTCTCTTGGTTCCTCTAGCACCTTTTCCTTTTTTGCTTTGGAACACATTCCTTCATTAACCAGGTGAGGTGATGGAAAAACCAGGTTAAACCAAAGAAAAATGTATTGCAACTTTGTTTCCAATGGGTATTAATACTGATTGGGAATTAAAACATTTCCTCATTTAAATAGCAACATCATTACCATTTTCCCATGTCTCTGCTTTCATTTCGACATACTTGCAGCCTTGACTGCTCAACATCAGTTTATCTGATCGGTAACTGTCAATATATAATTTGTTGTACTCAATTATATATATATTGCTTAGTGATATGCAAGTCCGATTTGTTTTTGTTTTCATCTTATAGTATACAGATGTTAACGGACATCCATATTTGCCATCTTCATCCTTTGCTGGTTATTCCTTCCTTTTCTTTCTCTCTCTCCCTTTTCTCCTTAATAGGTATCTTCAAATAGTTTATCATAATCCTATTGATCATATACCTGCTATTATCTCTAAGGTTAGATTATGGTTTCTTAGGAAAACCAATCTGTAACTTTCCTTTCCAATATACACCCTAAATGGTTAACTAATGATGTATTTCTATTATATATACAATATCTAGTAAAGAGTCTTTCAGATTATATATAGACTCTAGATCACTCACAGTTGAATCAATAAAATAACATAAATTTTTATTTATTTTTGTTTAGAGAAAAAATATTTTCTTATGACTGCTTCCTATTTATCATTTTTTTCTGTTAAATACAGGAGTTTTTTCTATCCTTCTAGACAAATTAATTTCAACCTTGTTGGCTATCCATTTATTTAATAACCATTATCATTTATAAATCTTTAGAATTCCACATTAATAAATACTATATAGCCAGTTCCCCTTGGTTTCACCCTTGGTTCCCTGCTAACCTCCGCTACAGCGGGGGAACCACAATGGGAGCTGTGGGATAGTAGAGGGGCAATCTGGTCGCTGGATCTCCTCGAGATAAGTGGCAGCCATATTTGTACTCCCTGCGCATGCAAAGTAGCACCCTAGGTTGCAGTGGCCATATAGGAACACTTTGCGCATTTGCAGAGCACCAGATAGTGGCGGCCATTACAGCAACGGCTCTGTGAGGGACTACAACCCTTAGCAGCCCAAGGGGCTGTTATTCAGGCAGCGAAGAACATCCAATAGGGCTGCAGCATTCTCCTGCAACAAGAAGGATACATTTGGCGTGATCAGACCTTGTGCTTCAGTCGTGATTGGACACAGATAGGTGAGGGTGTGTGTGCAGGGTGTCAGTGGCCCCTGCACTAGGCCAGAGACCCCCTTATAGGCCCCAGCTAGGCCCCGACTCCCCTATAAGCTTGTGGCTGATACAGGGACAGGCCCAATAGATGGGGACACTGCTCCTGTAGTTGCAAAGTGTCAGGGACACAGCAAGAGGCAGCACAGTGTCTGTGGCCTGTGGTCTGGGACAAGATCACCCCACAAGTATAGAGAAGCTCTTCATGGTAGGACACTTCAGCGGGAGTCCACCCCACATAGAGGTGGACGCCATCGCGGACAACGTCGCTGGATCAGCGGATCTCTGTCACCGTTCAGCAGTACCTGGGTGTTGGAGCACCTGGGCAGGTACTACAACAAGTGCACCAACTATACTGTGCACACTGTGGGCAGCACTGTCACACACTTCAGGGTGGGTTGGCTACTGTGGACACCAGTTTGGTTAGGTGCCAGGGCACCTCACTACGTTGGGGGACACTCTCACCGGGGTGCAGACTAGGTGGTTGGACAGCAGTATATGGTGTGTGGTTAAGGACATGCAAGGCCTGTGTTATATGCGATATAGTAATTTAAGTTACTGTCACGTGTGCTCACCACAAACTTAACTAGACCGCGGGGCTGAGGTTTGGATGTATATAACCTACAACCACGGAACCAGAGCCGGAGCGCAGAGTCAGGGTCGTGAAGCTGGGTCAGGATAGGAGAGTTCGGGTATCTCTTGGTACTTGCCGTGGTCCGGGGTTGGAGAGAGAAGAGTAGTCGATATCCGTAAGCCATAGTAAAGGAGAGGAGAGAGCAGGGGTCCAATAACAAGCCGAAATCTAGGGGTACAGAAGTTACAGGTCCAGGTACGAGCAGAGGTCATAACACAGGTCAGGCAAGGCACAAGATCAGGCAAAACACAGGAAGCAGCGAGCACAGCACATAAACATCAGTTTATGCTCAGCAACTTGCTCAGGAACAGACAGGGTAAATGAAGGAGGTGGGAACCAATCAGGAGGCAGCAGTGGAGTGACATCAGACATAGGCTACGAGCCGATAGGAGGAAGAGAGATTGGCTGCAGGTGAGAGACAGCTGATACCTTTCTTGGGATCAGCTGCCATGGTGCATGCGCGAGTAGGAGGACCGCGGCATGGGGCGAGTGCGTTGCCAGCAGGAGCAGGCGCCATGCCAGAGGCGTGCCTCTGCAGTGTATTATTAGGTAGGTGCACATGCGCAGACATGGGTCTGCGCACGCCGCAGGTAATGTTGCGTAAAGCGTCAGAGGGACGGAGCCTAGTAGTGATCCTGACAGTTACTGCAGTAAACCTATTATTACATAAGTCTGTGCGTAATTATTGCATTGGGTGCTGTGAAGGGGTTGTCCGGCGCTGTCAGGATCCCTCACAGGTGGAGGCCCTGTCACTGGACGATCCAGGTACACCCCAGGCTCCCAGCAGCGGAGGTTCAGGCTCCTGTGAGCCGCAGGTAAAGCACCACATATACTCAGTAGTCGTCACATTTTCCAGAGCTTGGGGAAACAGCGCTAAAACTATATTTTATGTTATACATAATTTCACATTATAATATCAATTGTGAAACTCAGCTGTGAATGATAACAATAGAGTCCATTCAAACACTACATTTTGCATATTTTGTGTTTGTCTTTGATTAGAAAGCAGTCAAATACATTTTCCTCCTAAGAATGTTATTATTATTATTTAAAGTAATTTGTTTCCACAACACACATTCTTTATTACTATAGATCTTGTTAAATATTCCATTGTTTGGCACCTTTTGGTTTTATTTTCATTTATAAGTATTAATTTGCAGCTCACACACATTTATTTATTTGTTTTTAACTAAGGGATCATCATGTCATTTTGTGATTCTTCATATTATTTATGATTAAGAAAAAACAAATAATTGCACTCAAACAAGACGATGGGTCATTAATAAAATTGTGCTCATCAGAAAAAGAGTTGAGGACTTCTACATGGAAATATACAAGAACACTGATATAACAGGGCATAATCCATCAGGCAGAGAGCGAGAAGAAACCACCAATGATGTACCATCCGTCCTTCCAAGATGAAGTGGCAGACGCAATAGAATCCATGAAGAATGGGAAGGCCCCAAGAGAAGATGAATTACAACTGAAATCTTGAAAAAAGCCGGGGAAGGAGCAGAGAAAACCCTTTCACAACTCTTTACATGGTGCTTAAAGAACAGGAAATTCCAGAACAATGGAGTAATACCATATTTATTCTCATCCCCATCTCATCAGTCTACTTACAATATTTTTAAGAAGATACTCACTAATCGGCTGCAACAGACCTTTGCCCAGCCTAGAGAACAAGCAGAATTTCGCAGTGGAAAAAAACACAACGGACCACATCCAAGCCGAAGTAATTTCTATAAGTAATAAATATGGTATACCACTCAGTTTAAGATTTCTTGATTCCGAAAAAGAATTTAATTCTGTCTACTCCTCAGCCATATTAAATACATTAAGAAGACAAAGTGCTTTGGAAGCGTACATTGATATTATAAGGTACATTTCCGAGAATGCCACATCAACCATTAGATTACATAGAGCACGATAAGGATCATCAAGGGAGTGCGACAAAGACAACATGTCAGCAAAGCTTTTCACAACACCACTTGAAGAATTGTTCAAGACTGAATTGGTAAGAAAAATAAATGTAAATCAATGGAGAATACTTTAGTCTCCTAGGATTTGCAGATTACGGTTCTTTTTGTTTTAAATCCACTTTTTTTTTTACATTATTAGCTATTATCAGTATTTTTTCTAAATAGATTGTAAATGAGAAATACCTAAAGTAAGAAGCAAAAAACACCTCCAGATTATGACATTATTATTTATTTTTTTCTTACTCCCAAACTAAAACCTATGGGACTGGAAGAGGATATATTTGGCACCAGATGTGCAGTGCAGTTCACATGGAGATAGGGGTATACAGTATAAAATGGATTTGTTTTACATTGTTTAAACCAAATACCTGTGCGAAAGCCGTTTGGGTCCTGTAGTGTTGTATTTTTTTACATGATGCCATGAAAAGTAAAATGATGATTTGAACAAGAATACCTGATATCAAGATTCCCTCCCGCAGTACTACTCATAGACCTGTAGGGGCGAACATCCCACAAGGACAGCAGCCTTCTTAGTTTGGGTATAAAACCACACCCAGTCCACCACTTATTTGCTTGTCAACTTTTTGTTTACAGAGTACAGTATCTGTCCGGTTATTCTCTGTTCCTTAGGCCTCGGTCCCGCTGCGCTCGTTGGCGCGGGCGGCGGGTCGCGAGTTCCCCACCAGCAGGGGAATCCTCGCGAGCCGGTCCCGGTCCCCACTGGCTGCACAGCTGATTACACGCTGTAGCGCGTCAGCCACTGGAGACACCAGAGAATGGTGTTTTCTAGCTTTGACGCGTGACGTGTGTGGCTGTGAGCCAATGGGGAGGGGAGGCTTCGGGAGGAGGAGAGGCTTCGGGAGGAGGAGAGGCTTCGGGGAGCGGGGAGGAGTGTGGAGGGACAGCAGGTGAGTGCCTTTCTCTGTGTGTGTGTCTGAGTGCGTGCATGCCTATCTGTGTGTGTATGTGTGTGCCCGAGTGCGTGAGTGCCTGCCTCTGTCTGTGTGTGTGTGTGTGTCTGAGTGTGTGCATGCCTATCTGTGTGTGTATGTGTGTGCCCGAGTGCGTGAGTGCCTGCCTCTGTCTGTGTGTGTGTGTGTGTGTGTGTATGAGTGCCTGCCTGTGTGTGCGCGCGTGTGTGTGTATGAGTGCGTGAGTGCCTGCCTGTGTGTGTGTGCGCGTGTGCGCGTGTGTGTGTGTGTGTGTATGAATGAGTGCCTGCGTGTGTGTGTTTAAACTTACTTTCCAGCTCCAGCCCGAGTCCGTGGAGGGAGGGGGGGGAGAGTAGCGGGTCCCTCCGCTCAAGCCACGCCCCCCCTCCCTGTCAAACCGCCCACCTCCCGATCAAACCTCCCACCTCCCGCCCACCTCCCGATCAAACCTCCCACCTCCCGCCCACCTCCCGCTCCGGCTCCCGCTCCCTACAGACCGCAGATCGCGGTTTGTGTATCTCAGCGCACCGCCTGTCAGCAGCGCAGGTGCGCTGACTCTGGGAGCGGGGCCTTAGCCTAAGCGCTGTGTCTTTCCCTGTACGCTTTCATCTGGCTTCTTGTTCTGCAGATCTACTGTACAGGTGCCTTCTTGTTTTTATCTTGTTATTCCGTTTGCACTATTTGCCCCCTGCTTTAATTTGTCCCCTGCTATCATTGTAGCACTGCTGTCCTTGCAGCTAACTTTATTTAGTCTTGTTATTTCATTTTGCACTTATTGCCCCCCTGCTTTTTATTTGTTCCCTAGCTCCCATGGCGTTTTGGTGTAGCTCTGTACATTTTGAAGACTCCATTTTGTTTCCTCAGTCTTATTTACTTTAATGTTAAAATTAAACCCAACCAGTTTTTACTTATTTCGGACTCCTGTCTTTTGTGGATTTTCATGTTACCCCCAAGGGTTCCCTACATCCTGATACCTGACAACTCTTTTTGTCCTTTGGAAAGGAATCTACAGTACAGACTGTTCCTGCTTCAACCGTTTGGCTGATTTGTCTAAGGAATAAAGTGGTATCATCCCACCAATAAGTATTAGCACCCATCAAATGTTTTGAACGATTTTTGTATATATGCCCTTTTGTATGTTCTTTTTGTTAAAAATGAGGTCACTTGACACAAACGGGGATCTGACACCAAATAAGTTTGGTTACAATGTTTGAAAAATGTCATGAAATAATATTATGTATACTGAACATGAGTGTTTGTGACAAATAAAAAGGTTCCCGGGTATATAAAACGTCTAAATGTAAATTATGTATTGTCATTTTGCAGTTCACTTGCATGTCCGTATTAATAAATCTAATATATTTTAAATGATGTAGAGGCATTTCAATTCCCACAATGTGGAATATTAATTACCCTTTAATGTAGTTATCAAAACAATGATACTGTAGTAAAGTCTGATCGCAGTTTCAAATTGGTAGTTTTTTTTAGCAATGCTAAAGTGCTGCTATATCATAGGACACCATTCGGTGATGAAAGACCTTATCGTCTACTCAAGTAACTGGGCCATAAAAGGTGTTCTGATGCTGGAAGGCATCTTAAGGAATTAGACTATTTAATAAATAGCTGCTGACATCTGTAGCTTTCAAATTGTGTTTATGGACACTTTCCATTATGAGTCTCCAAAGTGAGGAGTGGACGACTGTGTATTTTTTTTTGTTCTCTGTTAAATATCCCAAGTATACTACTGAACGATCTACTTTTCATTCTTCTCACCAACCACTTTATTTTGGAGATACGATAAATGACTCCACACAAAGGTTTATTTTTAAACCTCCTTAAGGATCAAAAAATATAACTACATGTCTATATCATTTACTCCATCGGTGCGTGAGTAACTGAGAAAACAAAATAACATGTCCTTGAAGACAATGTTCGAGCAATGTTTAGATTTTTATTTTATTCAACTGTAACCATACAGAATGGATTTTATTTTGAGGAAACAAATAGTCCTTTATTACAGCCTTTCATCCATGCCCCCTCGTCCCCCACCCCCTCTGTCACATAACGGTGAATGTTATAGTGGTAACAGCCATACATTTCTCATTGAGTTTTCAGCAGAACATTCTAAGCTTGACTGCTGCAAGTTCCCGGAAGATACAATGTAATACCAACGCCATGTGCCAAAGAAAGATCAAGCACTGACAACTATGGAAATACATCAGAAGTGACCAACTCCAGTCCCCAAGAGCCACCAACAGGACAGCTGTTAGGTATCTCTGCTTGAGCACAGATGGCTCAATCAGTGGCTCAGTCATTCTGAGCCACTGATTGAGCCACCTTTGCTGAAGCAGGGATATCCTTCAAACCATTACCTGCTGGTGGCCCTTGAAGGCTGGAGTTGGCCACCCCATGCTTTACATGATTTGTTATTACAGTACACAATATAGTGTTCTTTTTTTAAATGATAAACAAAAACAGCAAGGCCCAGCGCAACATACAAAGAGACACACATACTGTAGTACAATACTTCCGTGCTAATCTGCTCATGATTAAGGGTCATTTAGTTAAACCCCTTTGGCCAAAGCGTAATTTTTTTAAATGAGTTCACAAAGCTGATAGAAAATTGTTAGAAGTCAAATGTCATGTTGCATTTAACCCTTTGTGTTTGAGACACTCTAATTTAATACTCTTCCTCCACTTAAAAAAATAGTAATGAGCGTTTAAAGAAATTGCCCCCACAAGTCTCACATTCCTTAAACTAGGCTTTAATCACTCAATTAGCACTAGAAGCATTCAAGGCTATTGAAACACCACACTTTTATTAGGATAGATTGCACCTTTAACTTCAGAAGCAAAATAGCACAACACCAGAAATAAAGTACTTTATCGTGAATGAGACCAGACCGATGCACTGTGAATGGTTTTTAGCATTATCACAGATTGCCCCACTAGAGTCCAATTTTTACATCATTAATAAAACCGTAATTGAATTTCTTTTGACAAAATGCAAATACTCCTTCATTTTGAGCTTTCATTATACCTTTTGTCTCACAATGGCATCACATGTGAATATCAGCATGGCATTTTTATTACTATGCTTTTTCATTGACGTGTAAAAGACAAAATTCTCAAAACTATTACTAGCTCTAGGACTTAAAGAAAGGTTAAACACTAGCAATTATGTAAACCACTCTGTGTAATGCAAGTCATTTTAGCACATAATACAGTATGTTGTGCTTCCCTTTCAGACAATCAACATTTTAATTTTGTTTTTAAAGCAGGAAAACATGCAAAATCCTATTTTGTTTTAATAAATTAGTTCTGTAGTATTAGATAATATTGTATGCATTTTTTTCCAACTCCTATTGCAATTTCTTATAACTAAATAAATATGTTTTAATGTATTGATCATCCTTTGGTTGCTATAGCAACCATTTATAAAGTCACATCCACTTCCTCTTTTAAAATAGGCTCTGACACACACTTTTGCTTTTTAGCTCTGCCTCTTGACAACAAAGTATCACAAACAGATACTTGCTGTGTTCCAAACAGCAGATTGTCTATTACTCTCAAAGCTGTATGTTACACTTAGTAATATAAAGTTACATATCAGTTGCAGCATGTCACAGACTGCAGCACAAAGTCAGAAAGCGGCCATAATTTCAATCAAAGAATCAATATAACCAGGAAGGGACTTGCAAAGAAATCAGATGAATATAAAGACAACAGGCAGAAAGAGAAAAGAACTAAAGAAGACAAAAAGAGGACGTTGTGGATGAAAGTCAGACTGCAAAAAGTATCTCACCAATTCTGTCTCTAAATGACAATTTGACTTACATTACACCTCTTGTTACATTGCCTTCATGCCATTCCAGTTTAAGAAATACCCTACTTCATAGGTAAACAGTAACCCACAAAAGATCCAATGAATATATAAATCCCATTTACCAACATTGCAAAATTCACACAATTTAGGTCTATCGTACGTCCAACAGAGAAAATAATACAACATTATGTTTTTCAAATGATAAACTAATAATATATTTTCACTGCAGAAAATATTGGTTTTAGTGCATCAAGTGAAAAGTTAATGATGTTTATTCTCTGACAAGTTTTTTTCCTCTCCATGGTAATTAGTAATATATATTTTTAGCAGCAAACAAAAAAAACAAGTTTCAAATATTTTTTTAATCAAGAACTGCAATATTATTTACTGGAGCAGTTTAAACAAGAAGACTATTTGGAGGGGAAAAAAAACTACCTTCCTGTAAAGATATTTCACAATGGGTAATTATTTATGTATCATAATTAAGGGCTCTATACTAGTGTTGTTAATACAAGTGGCTTGTAATATGTTTGGCCTTGATTTAAATACAGTAGTATGGAAGATGTAATTTTAAATGAGATTTATTTCGACATCTTGCAAACAGTTTAATATCAGTGCATTTACGATCCAAGTAGTTTTCATATATACCGTACACGTGAAAATAAAATATATTTGAAGAAGAAAGTGGTAAAATATGTGTAGCGAGGTCCCCCTCCCTTACCTCCGGTGAGGGGGAACTGCTCCATTGCTTTCTGGGACCGGGGGAGAGTGGCGGAGGCTATTTTGGGAATCGTGGAACTACAACTCCCAGAAGCCTTGAGAGAAAGTTGCGGTGGCCATCTTGGAATGGCTCCGCATGTAATGAAGTGGGACTACGAGTCCCAGTATCCTCGGGGGGGGGGAGGGGTGATAGAGCACATGTTCTGTCCCAGCCAATGGGATGTTGCAGCCCTTTTGGAGCAGGATATCCTCTGCTGACGGAGAGCCTGCGAACTAGTCACGTGGGAGTCGAGGAAGAGGAAGGTAGTGTCCAGGGGTCAGTTAGCTTCCTGGGCTAGGCCAGTACATTCCCCCTATGCCCCAGATAGGCCCCGATCCTACCACAGAGCAGTATTGTAGGGAAGGTCCTAGATTGGAACCATTCCCATTAGAGCTGCAGCCTGCACTACTGCTCTGGAAGACAGACGTCCGAGCGGCGACCTGCGGCCTGGACAGAGCTGCACGTGGCAACAGAGGTGGAACACACGGATAGAGATTGCACCGAGGACCGCGCCCCGGATAAGGCGTGAGGGGAGTTGTGTTGGAGGCCCTGCTGTGTGGGACCAGATCCAGCATCCTCCTCTCCTTATTCCCTGGTCTGACCTGTGACCAGGAAGGTACCAACAAGCACCTACACATCACAGGGGGATAGGGCAACCTCTCACTTGGGTGGGATTGCTTGTGCGGACACCAGGGACACCCTCAGTACTTTGTGGGAACCACTCAGGGTGTTGTATTATTGCATTATATTATTGGTGTATTGCATTGTGTGATATATGATATACTGTTACAGTAAAGACGAGCTATATAATATCTGGTGTGATATTGTTATTACTGCTTATATTGGTTCCTATGAGGAGTCATCCCGCCAACGCTGGGATCCCTCATGGGTGGAGGCGCTGCACTAAAAGAGAGAGAGAGAGAGAGCTCACCCAAGGCTCCCAGAAGCGGAGGCTCAGGCCTCCTGTGAGCGTACAGGTGCTAGCAGCACAAGTTTCCCTAGGCAGGGGGAAAGGGGGTTAGATATGTTTAGGGTGGTACAGTAGTTCTCAGTCCTATACCAAAAGATGCCCAGGACCCAAAACAGACCCAGTTTGGGAAATAACTGAAAAAGATACCATTCATATATAAACCAAGTACATCTGAGTGAGTTTGCTGATTTACAGGGGGTATAATTTAATTCAGGGGTGGCCAGTGCCAGTCCTCAATGGCCACCCACAGGTCAGGTTGTCAGGATATACTGTTTGTTGAACTTGATGGACGCATGTCTTTTTTCAACCTCATCTACTATGCAAAGTTCACCTTTCCTGTCTTGCCTTTAAATTCTTTATGGGCAAGCTACCCAGCTATCTGAACAAGCTCCTCACCCCTACCACATGCAGCACCAATCACCTGAGTTCAGACTCCAAAAGACTGTTCATGGTCCCAAAGCTCAACAAGGTATCCGGCCATTCCTCTTTCTCTTACCGTGCACCCCAAAACTGGAACAACCTACCAGAGACTCTCACATCCACCACCAGTTTAAGTTCTTTCAAATCTAAGGCTGTCTCACATTTTAATCTGGTCTGTAACTGTTTCATTCACCCTAATGTATATTTTCTTTAACTGTGCATGTAACCATGTATTATTTGTCCTAACTCTGTGCCCAGGACATACTTGAAAACGAGAGGTAACTCTCAATGTATTACTTCCTGGTAAAATATTTTATAAATAAATAAATAAATATGTAACTATGATATTGCTGCTTAAGCACAGATGGCTCATTCAGTGGCTCCGTCATAATGACTGAGCCACCTGTGCTGAAACAGGGATATACTGAAAACCTGACCTGTTGGTGGCCCTTGAGAACTCGAGTTGGTCACCCCTGATTTAATCCTAAATTATGAAGTAGCTGAATTTACCCTTTGATTTGACTGAAACACATACAGTATTTAAGGAAATGTCTATTGCAGTTGCAGGAAACAGCTGCTTTTATTGAATTCTGCAAATAAAAGGTGTAGTATTGCAATCTCTAAATGACACCCTTGTTAGTTTAGGGTAGACGGGTATAATTTCCTGAAATATCTTGTTTCATTTTCCAGTATATAATAAAAACGCTTAGAGGTTTGTATTTGTTTTAAGCAAATTTGCACTTAAGTCTTTAATCTCATCTGCTGTCTGTGCAGCCAATAAAGGATTTAATATCATACTAATGCTATGTGAGATTCTCCAGCAATATAGCGATCCCAAACATGAATTTTGTCAGTACAAATCAAAGTGCTTAGTTACTGAATCTCAGATATGTTAATTTGCAAAGACTTAACTGATCAATCACAGATTTGTTCAAGTGTTTGTGCCTTGTTCACTATGATCCCCAGTAATACATTTCAAACATGATATCAAATTAAAAATACCACATGTCGCGGACAGGTCTGCAATCCTATAACTCACAAGTGCTGAATAGCGCTCTCACAAACAAAAAATGATAATAGTGTATAAAATAGTGCATAGAAAATTAAATATTTATAGTACACAAATGTGACAAAATATGATCTTAATCGTGAACTATAGGTAATTAGGAGGAAAACAAACACACTCAACCCTTAGTGAAGATGGTTTCAAAAAGTCTTCTGCACAAACTTCTTCCACAAGGACCAGGGGAGCGTTGTAAGTAACCATAAAAATAAAGAAACATCACAAAGTATAGTAATGTTAACAAAATATTTGACAATAAAGTGGGCTCGCAAATGGCTACTCACAATAGAGTAGAAATTTCAAGCAGTCATTCAACTCAAGAGTTGGGACTGAGTTCCCATGCTCTGATTGGCTACCATACCATGTGAAGCCGGCCATGTTTGTTTGGGTGGCGTCATCTTAAAGGCAATTGAAGCACCGCCATTCTGATTGACTGGCGTCATTGCCTTTAAATTACGTCATAATTTTTTTTTTAACGGCTAAATCACATGGTTTTCACGGCCCAATCAGGGCCGCGGGAACCATATGACGAAAATGTGATGTCATAGGCCTATAAAAGCCTGAAGCTAGACGCCGAGGAGGAAGGACTTCCCGAAGAAGAAGAAGACCAGGGCTTGGACAATGAAGATAAGAAGACCCGGAAGAAGATGGAAAAGATACAGATGAAGATGGTGAAAATACAGATGAAGACCCCTGCTATGGATTACACATAGAAAAAAGAAGACACAGACCCTTTTGGATTATAATGGTTTATTTTTTTATGGTTACCTGGTTCCTGTTGTTGGATTATTTCTTCCACACATCCGGTTCAACGGGAGTCGGTGAGTCGTTCATCAAATGATAAGTAAACCAAAGAAATGTATATTTTTTTACTTTTACAGGTTTTTTGGCATTTCTTTCATGTCATCCATTTTTTTTGGATGTCCATTTATTGTCCCTTAACATACATATGTACTGGACATACATACGTACAGGGACAGTCACTGGATATATTGTATGTTTATTTTTAATGTTATTCAATTGTTTTTTATGCTCTTTTATTGCAACTGTATGTATGTATGTATGTAAACTATAGATGGACATACATACAGGTATAATAAAAACTTGTTTGCATAATGTTTGCTTGCCTTGATTTAATGTTTTTTTTTTAATTGGAATTTGCTGCTTTGTGTCCAAATGTGTATTTAATGTACATGTTATTTTTTCTAAGGTTATTTTAAAGGCTGTTTGCAATAGATTATTTATTTGGCTGATTTTGGAAGTTAGATTTAGTCACATGGTGGTTTCTTTGACATAGATTATTTTTCCGAATGGTTTGTTTTTAGGATTTGAACTGTGTCATTGATTTTCATTGTAATTGACGTGAGATTGGATTAATTAATTGATCGTAATTTAATTATGTTGATTTGCTTTGTTTGTATTTAATGATGGGTACAGTATCTTGTTTGGAATAGTTTATTTGATTTTGACCATTGCTTGGCAAAGTATACATGATGCACAGATTAATTGTATCATGTACACATTGTCAAATTGAGTGTTTTTATTAGCATTTCTTAGATATTTATTTGGCTTGGTGTTGTTTGATATTTGGACATATTTGTATTTCGGCATGTACTGTATATCCGTAACCATTTATTTGTATATTGGTTCATCATGCATATATATATTATCATATATATATATATATATATATATATATATATATATATATATATATATATCAGTGTTCGACAAACCTATACATTTGCTCGCCCCGGGCGAGTGGATTTAACCCCCGGGCGAGTAAATATTGGCCCAAGCAGCACACGTTTGGTACTAGGTGGCGAGTAGATTTTTTTGTGTGGCGAGTAGATTTTTTGGTGATTTGTCAACCACTGTATATATATATATATATATATATGTATGTATATATATACATGATGAAGCCACTGTACAAATAAATGGGTGAAGGGTGGGTATCGGGTCAGGGTGGCTTAACCCCTTAATGAATGTAGCGGTTAATAACCGCTAAGGTGATGAAGGGGTTAGGGGACATTAGTTTGGCTCTTTTTCTTCTTGTGTATATTTTTCAGCACCCGAGTGTATTGACGGTGAGGAAGATAAGGATGGCCTTCATCGTGGGTGCCGGACAAGGGTGAGTTCAACATGTGTTTATTGTATTTATTGTGATTAATGTATCCTATATAATAAAAATGAAAGCACTGTATGCCTGTCTGCATCTTCCTGTGTCCCTAGGGGAAATCTCATTGGTCCCTTGGCCCGCCCGCCCACGCACCTCTGATTGGCCTGAGGCGGAGTGACGACACACACACAACACACACACACACACAGTGTCACACACACACACACACACACACACACACACACACACACACACACACACACACACACACACACACACACACACACACACACACACACACACACACACACACACACACACACACACACACAAACACACACCACTCTCTCTCTCTGTCCTCTCCCACCCCACATCACACTCACCTCCCCCCTCAGCTCCCCCCCGGTGCTCCGCTCAGCTCCCCCCCGGTGCTCCGCTCAGCTCCCCCCCCATGCTCCACTCACCTCCCCCCCGATGCTCCACTCACCTCCCACCCCCGATGCTCCACTCACCTCCCCCCCCGATGCTCAACTCACCTCCCCCACCCCGATGCTCCACTCACCCCCCCGAATCTCCACTCACCTCCCCCCCGATGCTCCACTCACCTCCCCCCGATGCTCCACTCACCTCCCCCCCGATGCTCCACTCACCTCCCCCCCGATGCTCCACTCACCTCCCCCCCCGATGCTCCACTCACCTCCCCCCCACCCGATGCTCCACTCACCTCCCCCCCACCCGATGCTCCACTCACCTCCCCCCCGCCCGATGCTCCACTCACCCCCCCCTGCCCGATGCTCCATTCACCTCCCCCCCACACGATGCTCCACTCACCTCCCCCCCACCCAATGCTCCATTCACCTCCCCCCCACCCGATGCTCCACTCACCTCCCCCCGCCCAATGCTCCACTCACCTCCCTCCCCGCCCGATGCTCCACTCACCTCCCCCCCTGACCGATGCTCCACTCACCTCCCCCCGCCCGATGCTCCATTCACCTACCCCCGCCCAATGTTCCACTCAATACCCCCCCTGCCCGATGCTCCACTCACCTCCCCCCCACCCGATGCTCCACTCACCTCCCCCCCGCCCGATGCTCCACTCACCCCCCCCTGCCCGATGCTCCATTCACCTCCCCCCCACACGATGCTCCACTCACCTCCCCCCCACCCAATGCTCCATTCACCTCCCCCCCACCCGATGCTCCACTCACCTCCCCCCGCCCAATGCTCCACTCACCTCCCTCCCCGCCCAATGCTCCACTCACCTCCCCCCCTGACCGATGCTCCACTCACCTCCCCCCGCCCGATGCTCCATTCACCTACCCCCCGCCCAATGTTCCACTCAATACCCCCCCTGCCCGATGCTCCACTCACCTCCCCCCCCACCCGATGCTCCACTCACCTCCCCCCCCCACCCGATGCTCCACTCACCTCCCCCCCGCCCGATGCTCCACTCACCTCCCCCCCCGCCCGATGCTCCACTCACCTCCCCCCCCGCCCGATGCTCCACTCACCCCCCCCCCCTGCCCGATGCTCCACTCACCTCCCCCCCGCCCGATTCTCCACTCACCTCCCCCCCCATCCGATGCTCCACTCACCTCCTCCCCCCCCCGCCCGATGCTCCACTCACCTCCCCCCCTGCCCGCTGCTCCACTCACCTTCCCCCTTGCCTGATGCTCCACTCACCTCCCCCCCTCCCCGGCGGGGGGACAGGCAGCTGACACGCGGCATCTAAGATGTCGGCGGCCGGAAGGACCCCCTTCCTCCCTCGCGGAGTAACTAAGATGGCGGCGGCCGGAACGAGAGGTGACGTGTGTGTATGATGTGTGTGTCACTGTGTGTGTGTGTGTGTGTCACTGTGTGTGTGTGTGTGTGTGTGTGTGTGTGTGTGTGTGTGTGTGTGTGTGTGTGTGTGTGTGTGTGTGTGTGTGTGTGTGTGTGTGTGTGTGTGTGACACTGTGTGTGTGTGTGTGTGTGTGTGTGTGTGTGTGTGTGTCTGTGTGTGTGTGTGTGTGTGTGTGTGTGTGTGTGTGTGTGTGTGTGTGTGTGTGTGTGTGTGTGTGTGTGTGTGTGTGTGACACTGTGGGTGTTGACACTGTGTGTGGGACACTGTGTGTGGGACACTGTGTGTGTGTGTGACACTGTGTGTGTGTGTGTGACACTGTGTGTGTGTGTGTGTGTGTGTGTGTGTGTATGTGTGTGTGTGTGTGTGTGTGTGTGTGTGTGTGTGTGTGTGTGTGTGTGTGTGTGTGTGTGTGTGTGTGTGTGTGTGTGTGTGTGTGTGTGTGTGTGTGTGTGTGTGACAGTGTGTGTGACAGTGTGTGTGTGTGTGTGTGTGTGTGTGTGTGTGTGTGTGTGTGTGTGTGTGTGTGTGTGTGTGTGTGTGTGTGTGTGTGACACTGTGTGTGTATGTGTGACACTGTGTGTGTGTGGGACACTGTATGTGTGTGGGACACTGTGTGTGTGTGGGACACTGTGTGTGTGTGTGTGTTTGTGACACTTTGTGTGTGTGACACTGTGCGTGTGTGACACTGTGTGTGTGTGACACTGTGTGGGACACTGTGTGTGTCTCAGGCACTGTAGGGTGGGGACCAGAGCTACGGAGGGGGGGTCAGGAGCATAGAGAGAGGGGGGAGCCGAGAAACATACAGGGGGAGTGGAGAGGAGGGACCCGGAAATTTTAAGCAACCCACCCCCCCTCCTGTCCACTGCCCCCCCTCCTGTCGACTGTCCCCCCCTCCTGTCCACTGTCACCCCCCGTCCTGTCCACTGTCAACCCCCCTCCTGTCCACTGTCCCCTCCCCATCCTGTCCACTGTCACCCCCCTCCTGTCCACTGTCACCCCCCTCCTGTCCACTGTCACCACCCCCTCCTGACCACTGTCACCCCCCCTCCTGTGCACTGTCACCCCCCCTCCTGTCCACTGTCACCACCCCCTCCTGTCCACTGTCCCGTCCCCCTCCTGTCCACTGTCCCATCCCCCTCCTGTCCACTGTCGTCCCGTCCCCTCCTGTCCACTGTCATCCCGTCCCCTCCTGTCCACTGTCGTTCCGTCACCTCCTGTCCAGTGTTGTCCCCTCCCCTCCTGTCCACTGTCGTCCCGTCCCCTCCTGTCCACTATCCACTCCTGTGATAAAGTGCCTGCGGTGCACGAAACGCGTTGAAGGTTATAACCCCCGTTTTTATGGACTCAAAATAAAGATTTTTTGCCAGACCTGCTCCTCATCCCCTTCTTGGCTGTGCGCTGCACACATACTACACTATCCACTCCTGTCCACTGTCGCCCCGTCAACTCCTGTCCACTGTCCCGCCCACTCCTGTCCACTGTCCCGTCCCCCTCCTGTCCACTGTCGTCCCGTCCCCTCCTGTCCAGTGTCATCCCCTCCCCTCCTATCCATTGTCGTCCCCTCCCCCTCCTGTCCACTGTCGTCCCGTCCCCTCCTGTCCACTGTCCCATCCCCTCCTGTCCACTGTCCCGTCCCCCTCCTGTCCACTGTCCCGTCCCCCTCCTGTCCACTGTCCCGTCCCCCTCCTGTCCACTGTCCCGTCCCCCTCCTGTCCACTGTCCCGTCCCCCTCCTGTTCACTGTCCCATACCCCTCCTGTCCACTGTCTTGTCCCCTCCTGTCCACTGTCCTGTCCCCTCCTGTCCACTGTCCTGCCCCTCCTGTCCACTGTCCCATCCCCTCCTGTCCACTGTCCCCTCCTTTCCACTGTCCCGTCCCCTCCTGTCCACTGTCCCGTCCCCTCCTGTCCACTGTCTCCCCCCCATCTGTCCACTGTCTCCCCCCCTCCTGTCCACTGTCTCCCCCCCCTCCTTTCCACTGCCCCCCCACCCTCCTGTCCACTGTCCCCCCCTCCACTGTTCCCCCCTCCTGTCCACTGTCCCCCCCTCCCCTCCTCCTGTCCACTGTCCCCCACCCTTTTCCACCCCTCTCCCCCCTACACCTTTCCTAGCGGGAAATTTAACTCACGGGCAACGCCGGGTCTCTCAGCTAGTATTTAATGGGCAAATGCATTATTATCCATATGTGGATAATAGTAATTTTGCCCATTACTGTAGTGTGTATGTGTTAGGTTGCGGGGGGAGGGATGTGTGTTGTATACAGCAATGTTTATTGGGGGCAATTGTCCCCAATAAACATGCTATTATGCCTTAACCCCTTAATTTCCTTAGCGGATAGCCGCTAAGGTAATGAAGCTGCTTTAATGTATTTTTATTAATAGTGTGCGGGAGCAGGGGGTTCCCTGAGCTGAACCGCATTGATTTGTGGCTCAGGGTCCCCCAGCTTCCCAAGTTACAGGCCCCAGTAAGGGGCATCGAATGCCAGTGTCGCCGCCATCTTTATAGCCCACGTCGCGTCTTGGACGCTATAAAGATGGCGCCGACACTGGCACTGATGCCCCATACCGGGGCCTGTAACTTAGAAAGCAGGGTGTCCCTGAGCCATTAATCAATGCGGTTCAGCTCAGGGGACCCCCTGCTCCCACACACTATTAGTAAAATGTACTTTAATGCAGCTTCATTACCATAGCGGCTATCCGCTACGGTAATTAATTATTATTTATAGGTATTGGTGTTTTAATACTAGGGTAGATGTGCAGGGGTCTCCTGAGCTGAACCGCATTGGTTTCAGGTCCTAGGGCCCCCTACTTCAGGATATATAGGCCCCATTATGGGGTGCCGGTATCCCCTGTACTTGTAAAGCTCCCACGTCACGTGACCGGGACATTTACATTATGCAGGGGATACCGGCACCCCATAACGGGGCCTGTATCTCCTGAAGTAGTGGGTCCCCTGACCTGAAACCAGTGCGGTTCAGCTCAGGAGACCCCCTGCTCATGAACACTAGTATTACAAATCATATTTGTACAACACGATCGCCTGTAAGAGTCGTGCATTGAGACGCAGCGTCTCCATGCAGTTCTTACAAGCTGCTTTGTTTATACTGTAATAGTTATCGTGCTATCTACCTTTAAGCACGCTATCAGAGGGGGGAAGAAGGTGATGCGCGATATGGCCCTTTTGGGCAAGGCAGGCCGAAAACGCGCCATACAGCCTTAGTGAATAGCGCTTTTGGCTTCACCATTTTTCGCCCGAGAGATGTAACCCATTTCAGCGCTAATTAACGGAGCTTAGTGAATCGGCCCCACTGTGTGCTTATTTGGATGTCATTACCCAATGTGTGGTTGAAACATTACATCATAATATCTTTAATATAAAATAAATGTTATACAGTATCTGACTTCTGTGTAAAAAAAAAATGAAAGTATGAATGGTATGTGTCTATCAGAAATCTGTTGTGTTTCTCCCTTGTTCCTGAAATAAATGGAAATCTATTTCAAAGACTTACGTACAGTAAGTAGAGATTTTGTTCTAATATTGCTGGATGAAATCATTGCTTCTGCGATTACTTTTTACATACAGTATTAGAAATTCCATTTAGAAGTTGCTTTCTACTTTGACTTTTCTTAGCTTCCTTTAACATGGTATTTGTACTACTGTATTGCACCATAAGAGGTCATTCATTATCATCCGTCAGTTCTCTATAATAAACATGTGTGCCTGACTGGCAAACGTACAACTATTTAATTGCAATGATCAAAGTCCTCACTACATTCTCCTTTGCTTGAGCAACGTTCTCAAATATGAATGATCAAAATCAAACAAAGGTCCCTACATTCTAATAAAACATCATTTGACTTTAAAAAATAAATAAATAAGAAAATAAATATTTAAGGGATCTGGTTTGCAGTGAATAAGTGGTTTTGCTTAATGTCTATGAAACAGTGTTTCCCTGGCCCAATCTCATATGAGCCCTATCTCCAGGAACCCAACCCATATTACATAAGGTGTAGTGTGGTGCACCTGCTGGCTTACAGGATCCCTGAGTCTCCTGAGATTGTATGGGGGATGGCATCAGGACTGGCTTGTGAGGTATAGCTGAGTCATACTCACTATTGGTACAGCGCCTTCATCTCTTCCAGACCCCCAGCGTAGTAGGGAGGAGTCTCTGAAAGAGAACCTCTGTGTGCACCTTCTTCCCGAATGACTCCACAATCAGGACAGAAGCATTCTTTATCTTTGGCATCCTTTATTAACATCATCACCAGGCAGACTGCCCATCATAGCGGCCGGTCTTCTAGCGGCTCATCTCAGGTTGCCAACCCAAAGGAAGTCCTTGGACACCACTCCTAGTCAGGGCCCTAGAAGCTGTCCTTGCTCTTCCCTTACTCCCTGATGGAGTAGGGGGAATTGTCGCCCACACCTCTCCCCTAAGGGAGGGCCACAAAACTTGCCAGAGCCCTGGCAGTTTGCTGGGTCAGACTAGTCTCACTCATAAGGGGTGAGACACTGACTAAATTCAGGAAGTGCTATATATTAAATAGATTCAATAGGCACCACCCCTGTGTCACTGTAATTGGACACAGAGCCTGATGTCACTACCTCACTGAATAATACACAGTACAAGAGTGTGGGGGAAAACCCCATGATAACGCCTGGCACACCTGCCCTTACCAGGGATTATTGCACAGGAGGAGAAAGACATATATCCCCAAAACTACACAGGGATACATCTACATTTAAAACTAAAATTATAAATGTTTCTTAAACACTTGGCCCTTCATGTTATTCCCTCAGTCCTGCGTGTGGAGTACTGTAGAAGAACATACAAAATATGTTGGTCATTAGACTCATATACGGTTACACTGTATCAGATGAGAGTGAGATCAAAAACGTGTGTGTGTGTGTGTGTGTGTGTGTTAGTGTGTGTGTGTGTGTGTGTGTGTGTGTGTGTGTGTGTGTGTGTGTGTGTGGTTAGAGGTTAAAAACAACCTGTCCTCCAGTTGTCTCACTCACCTTCCTGTAGGGTACTAAAAATTTGCACCAACACCCCAAAAACCATCACACTACACCCCACTAAAGTTACCACCACCAGAATTTATTTGAGTGCTTACACCTCAGGAGTCCTCGATCTTCCTTATGCTAGAAAAATATGAATGCAACAACTCCCAAAAAGGGAAAAACCGGTGCACAGCTTCAGTCGTGGGATAAGTATTCAAAAGGATTTATTCATATTAAAAACATGGACAGAAAAAAGTACTGAGACCCTGCACTCGACATCATCAGTGCCATAAGAGATGGGCCAGTCGAGGTTTGCATCCGGACAGGACACGCAGAACGGTTGATCAATGGACCCACATGATTTACACACTGTGATTTCCTCTACTAATCAGCCTGTCACCAAGCTGTGAGTAACTGACTCTCACTGAGAGCGAAAACTTATACTACACACAGCAGAACTGTTCTTCTGTTTCATTAGAGACTGGTGAGGTACTTTTGAGCACCGGATTTTTGAGCAATTTTGCTCTGGTACTTTTAGAAAAATATGTAATAATAATGAAAACCCAATTTGCAAAACATGTCTGAAAACATGGTCAAAAAGTTACTAGACCGTACTTAATACATTTTAGATTTCCTATTGCAAAAGGTGTACAGTGCTTCTTATAGAAAAAGTGGATTACAGAAACATGTTATAATCTAATACATTACCAGTAAATTATATTAGTTCCTTCAAGAGGTCATGACGTTAGAAATATAGAATCCACGTTATCAATTATGACACCTCTGGAGGGATACAATACTGAGGGATCCTGTTTTAGGGATACAAAATCACCCTTATTAAACCCAACTCTGCCTCTGTGACAAAAAAACAAGACATAAGAACCAGCCTTTATGGGTGTCTTATCTCCCACCCATCACTCTGTTTCCTGTGACACTGTTATGACCGGCTTTGCTGGGAGAAGGGTGAATTATTTCATTCAACATATAATCTGAGAGTACAGTACAACATACCCCATAACTCTCTCCCTGTAACCACCGGATTAATGATATCTGCATCCTTGTGTTCAGATACATTTAATGCATGTATAGACTCTTTGAGACAGTCCCACCTAAACATTTGCGAGAGAAACCAAATATCGGACGTTTGCAGCACAGATATCTTCTCACATTTAATATGGTTACAAATGAGTACTTCTGCCCATTACAGATTTATACTTGATGTTATTATGGGTTGTATCAGATACGAATAATCATACATAATGTTAATCTGTAATGATAATGAAGGGAGTGTCCTTTGTCACATTTGGGTCTGCTGGCCATGCATGGTTTAAGAACTTTATGAGAACACCCTTCAAATCTTGCCCTGGTAGATAAGGTCCTATCTGTGGTATATCTGCAAACTGCCACGTGCCATTTCTAAGCGTGGCTTACTCTTAATTATTTTATTGCCACTGTAGCCAGGGACCCATGACATTCCCTCTCACACACATCAGAAACATAAAAATTGTGCTCTTAAAAATAAAGTTAACGGGACTGCTCCTATCCGTTAACCACAGCACGACTTTATCATGACACACTGACATGTAAATGCAGTTAAAAGCAAGTTGCACTGTCTTGGCTTTTTAAAACCCCCTTTAAACTACTTGAAGTGCAGCATCTATTTCAGGACGCTCCCCTTTCTACGAGGTGTGAATCAGCTCTGCCTCCCGCGCTCCCTGTCTAAATCTTCAGCTCAAAATGTTCCCTGTCTGCCCTAATGACATTCTTTTGTAGAGTGAGCTTTTTTTCAGATATCTACAGATCAGCAAGATGACTCCATATACTATTATATAATCTGCCAGGTAGAAACGGATAAATCTATTAGCCTTTTTTTCTGTTTGTTTCATCATTCTGACAGCCTCCCGTGAGCCTGGATTTATCAGCTCCTTCAGAACAGCCAGCCCCTGCATCTTTTGACAGCTAAATCTCCATGACAGAACTGCAGGTTTAATAGATCTTTAATCTCTATTTAATTACTCATTAATAATGTAGTTCTTGATTCGTTTTTTTTTATTAATTAGTTGGTGTTTACCGGGAGGGTAGATTGATGTGGAAAGTTAATGTTACAATGCTTTTTTTATATTGGCCGCAATGTATTGCTGACATGATGAAGTTAGTGCAGAATTATTCCCTCTAGCGTGGATCAAGTTTAATTAAGAACAGGTGAAGTCACAAGCTCACTTCCAAACAGTTCTCTGGGCACAGCCATTGGCACAACATTCTCTGACCTTTCAATAGAAAGGTGACTTTTCATTCCCTCTTTAAAGCTGAAGTTCAAGCAATGTCCTACATGTCTGTGTTTTTAATAACTCCGTTCTGTACTATGAGAAAATACTTGTAGTATTAAAAAAAAAAAAACATTTTATATGTATTATAATGTAACAAGCCAGTTTTGTGCCTGTAGCAACAATTTACAAAGTCACATCCCCTTCCTCTTCTGAAACAGGCTCTGGCACACCCCTTTTGGAGCCATGCCCTCTCTCCAGCAGTGCACCAATTGTATCTAGTGACTGCCTGGTCACATGATCTTCCCCACAGAATTTTGCATCGTGGGTCCTCTTCTGCTGCACTGACAGCCATTTACTGAGCCCCGAGCCAAATTTTCGCTGATCAATCGACAACTTAGCTAATCACTTTTCAGTGTGCAGATTGTATTGATGCACATATTGATTGGGATTTTTTTTTTTAAATGGCAGTTTGAACTGCTGCTTTAAGGTAACAATTGATCTTTGCTTTAAGAGCTTTCAGTTAAATGTAAAAAATGTATTAGCACAGGACTTGCAAATGTCATTATAGGGGCATGACGGATAGGCTTGAAGGGTTATTCACACATTTACATTAATTATAGGTCAAAACGATCTCCTTAGCATTCAGCAGCCATGCTATTAACTCAATAAAATATATTGAGTATATTGGGGGGGGGGGTGCCAAAACCTGTAGGTTTCTGTAGGAAAAGTGTCCTGGTAATGTTACAGCTTCTCCCGATACCCACCAACCCTCTCATCCCCTGTACCCAATGTCAACTTACCTGCCTACAGATTGGAAGCTTCTTGAAGCAGGGTCTCTTCTAACATATTGCAGACCTATCCTACCTCTTCCAACACAATTGTAATCAATGTCGGTAAGTGTTAATTATTCCCATAATCATATCTCTGACTGTCCATGAACTATCTGTTAACTGAATATGTATAACCGTTGTTCATTTAATGCAACCATTTATAATTATAACTCTGGCTTTTCTGGTCTGTCTCTTATGTAAGAAAATAATTGCATTTAATTGTAGTTGTTATCAAACTAACTGTGTAGTATTGTTGTGTCCCCTTAAGTGGAGGCCTGTATTTACGTAAAAAATAAAGGATGATGATGTTTTAATGTCCCTTATATACTTTGTATCATCCTGGCGCTGAATGAAATCCCAAGTAATTAACCAATGCCCTGCTTGGCTGGCGAAAGCTAAATAAGCATCATACTGTATATGTATAAAGGTCACAGATCACTTAACATTCACACTCTTATTTGTCGTGTGGCAGGATATGTTTGTTTTTCCACCGTTTAGTTACAATCATTGTACTTTATGGCTATAAATCTGAAACAAATCAAGAGCATTTATTTCATAATGTAAATATTTGGGGGGGAAAATGCTACAATAGATTTAGATTTAGATTATCAAGGAGACATTAAAAAACATAATTTGGCTCGCAAAATTATAAATATTGTCGACCACGGGCATCTCTCAAAAACGAAAGCTTGCTTACTGAGCTTAGATGTTGAAAACGCATTTGATAGAATCAGATGGGATTTTCTGATCCAAACATTAGTCAAATTCAGCTTCAGCGGACCCTTCCTAGAGGGGGTCAAAGCTCTATACCAGAACCCATCAGCATTTGTGAAGCTCCCGGGTGGAAGCTCAGTCCCCATAAAAATAAGGAATGGTACGAGACAGTGTTGCTCCTTGTCCCCTCTCCTCTTTGCCCTAACGATCGAACCCCTCGCAGCAACAATCCGAAAAGACCAAAATATAAAGGGTATTAGGATAGGAGAGAGGGAGTATAAGATCTCGCTATTTGCGGACGATGTGATCTTATCCCTGTCCTCTCCCTTGATGACCCTCCCTAACCTTCAGTCCCAACTTGAAAAATGTGGCCAGGTGTCGGGGTATAAAATCAATAGCGACAAATCTGAAGCCCTGAATCTCTCTCTGACACCCTCAGAAGTAAAACTTCTGCAAGCAAATTTTAGTTACAAATGGAGCTCCAATAATATTAAGTACTTCGGAATCAAAATTGCGAATTCCTATGGAGTACTGTATAAACACAACTACCCCCCGCTGTTCGCGGAAATTATAAAGGATCTCAAGAGCTGGAATGAATACCAAATTTCGTGGCTAGGAAGAGTGGCGTCTGTAAAGATGAACATTCTACCTAGACTACTGTACTTATTCCAGACGTTGCCGATCCATGTCCCGGTCGCGGACCTGAAAAATATACAAAACAGAATTTTCCAATTCATATGGAACGATAAAAAGCATAGAGTAGCCAGGTCAATCATGACGGCACCGAGGGAGTGTGGAGGCCTGGGAGTACCAGATATACTTAAATATTACCTAGCAGCCCATTTAAAACAGGCGGTGACTTGGAACAATGATCCAGCGTCCTGCTGCTGGTTGGAGATTGAGACCTCCTACGTCTCTCCCCTCGCTCTCCCGGCCTTATTGTGGTCTGGGGGGTATAGGAGATAGTGTCGGGCAAGACAAGCCTGGGAGCTATGAGATGCACGTGGAGGATATGGTCTAAGTCTAATACTAAATATAGTTTAACGTCTTCCCCTTCAGAAAAAACTCATCTATTCGGCAACCCAGATTTCCCCCCGGTTGCGACCCAAGGGACTTTAAACAATTTAAAAAGGCCAGTATAACAAAGGCTTATTTGATAGACAGGTGAAAGCTCATGTCTTTCTCTGAAATACAGAAGAAATACCACCCAGTAGTCCTCCCTATGTTCAGCTTCCTGCAGATCAGACACTTCCTGATGGGAGTTGCTTCCAACTCTAAGTTTGAAAAACCTACTAACTTTGAGAAGCGGTGCGCAGTAGGGGCGTATCGGAAGGGTTTGATCTCAGGGCTAAATGAGGAGTTAGCACGATCCTTGATACCCGTCAACCATAGCTATATGTTAAAATGGACTGAGGACCTCAATCTAGAGATGGAGATGACTGGGAGGAAATTTGGGAAGCAGCAGCTAAAACATCAATTTGCACCACTCTTAAAGAGAATATTTACAAATTTCTATTTCCCTGGTACCTCGCCCTGAGTAGGCTGAGCCAGGTCTTCCCGGGTTTGTCCGACCTCTGTTGGAGGGGCTGTGGCCAGAAGGGAGACTTGGTACATATTTGGTGGACGTGCCCGGATATTCGGCTGTTCTGGAGTATGATACACTCCCTGGTGGAGGAGACTTTGGGATTAGAGGTCCAGCTGAATCCACTTACATTCTTATTAGCAAAACCTATGGAGGAGCTCTCTAACGCATCCAAAAAACTGGTATCGTTCATCCTAACAGCAGTTCGCTGCGCAATTGCTGCAAAATGGAAGCAGATAAAACCGCCTAGCAAACAAATGGTGCTAGCCAGAATAAGGGAGGTCAGATCAATGGAGCTGCTATTAGCTCTTTTGAAACAAGATGTTGATAAATCCAACAAAATCTGGATGAATGGCCGTGCGGCTAAAAACGAAAACGCTGGATGTTGGCGTCATTAAGAATCGTCCTGGAACTTGGCCGGGCGGGGCACCTCTATGCTGATGACACACAAATTTACTTTTCAACCCCTGACCTTATGCCTGCTGTACAGACAAAAGTTTCTGAATGTCTCTCTGCGATATGATCCTGGATGGCCCTCCGCCGACTTAAAATTAACATGGCAAAAATATCTCAGCCCTAATTTCTCACTATGCACCATCCTGGCTCTTGCGGTCTGCTCAAGGATATGACATAATGACATAATCAGAGATGTCTTCTCTCTAGCCCCTTTGTATCTGAAGCCCTCTCCCACCTTATACCTCTCACTGACTGCCCCACACCCCTGGAATGCCCTTCCCCTCAATACCCGACTACAACCCTCTCTATCACCTTTAACATTAACCTTAATACACACTTGCTTAAAGAAGCATATGAGTAGCACCGTAGACACTACTAGACACATGATACTTAAAGCTTGGCCCCCTGCAGAAGCACTTACCAATATGCCCTCCTACTTTCTCTGTACGTTCCTCTTAGATTGTAAGCTCCTCGGAGCAGGGAATCCTCTTCCTAAATGTTACATTTATGTCTGAAGAACTTATTCCCAGGACCCTTTATTTATATTATTTGTTATTTATATGATTGTCACATGTTTTTCTACTGTGAAGCGCTATGTACATTATGGCGCTATATAAATAAAGACATACATACATACATATAGTACAAATGTGTGTTAGGATTCTCATCTGATCCCTTTCCCAAATGTTGCTTATCTAATATGTTTGATATTAGTGTGCTATCCCCTTTATTTTGCTTGTTAGCCATTTGTTAGGTTTTATTGAGCATACTAGCACAGATGAATATCAAGGGATATGCTATGTTAGCAGCATAAAGTGAAGCACACAATTGGGAAAGCATTGCACTAATAGTGTGCATACAGTATCATGTCCATATTATAAGTGCATATTTTAAGTGTCATTTAAGAGTTATGCAGGAGATAGGAACAGGAATAATCCTGTATTATTCACTCAACAATTGACATCAACTTGGCAATTCTACTGCTGCCTAGAAACCCTTTAAACACTTTCAACTCACTAAGGTAAGTCGCACAGTGATTGTATTCTACTTTTGTGATAATGAACCTGCTACTTATGTAAATTTACCTAGGGAAAAGACTATGAATTCTTCGCATGTTCAACTTCTCACAAATTCACCTGAGATCAGAAAATGTTGCATATATATATATATAATCAAAAAATAAATAGATGATACTATTCTGTGGCTAACAAAATGCTTTTAGTTGTGCGAGCTTTCGAGATACACTGATCTCTTCTTCCGGCGATGTAACATTGAATAAAGCAGGCAAAGGGTATACTTAAAAACAGTGTCTCTTGGAATGTTATCTGTGCTTGTCCCTCCACGTGTGTGGATGTGATTTATAGCGTAGAGGTGTTAAATGGTTCCTGAAAGTTAGTGATGTAAGAGTGTGTGTGTGTATATGTGTGAATATAAATAAATATATATATATATATATATATATATATATATATATATATATATATATATATATATATTATTTTATTATTATTCGATTCTGCAAAAATGTCCTTAACAATTAAGTGAATTGAGAGAGAGAACTGAAAAAAAATCTCTCCTCTAGGAGAACCTCCCTGCTCCTACCAAAACAACCCTCCATTAAAAAGAAATAAACCAAATAGCATGAAATAAAAACTGCTCCGGTTTTAAAATAAGAGTACGCAAAGAGCACATTCCCTACTGCAATACCCGTTATTCTATATATATAAAATTAAAACAAATAAAATAAGTGCTGAGAGGCCCTGCGGAAGTGACACTGGTAGCGACACTCCGTATGAGGGAGCAGTGGAGGATGCGATTGGATGATAAAGTTGGGTAATCGGGGTAGCATATAAGACAGAAACCCCATCTGCTGTGCTTGTCTTTACTAAAGGGTGGGTTGAATTATTAGCAAATATTCAAATTAGCTGTGATTTATTTGCAAGGAGGGAGATGCTAATAGGAGTCATTGGGATGACCCAAGTCAGGTTTCTGGACATCCCAGCTTCAGCACAGGGGAGCTCAATCAGTCCCAGCTTCAGCACAGCTGGTTCAATCAGAGCTTCAGTCTTTGACTGAGCCTCTGATTGAGCCACCTGCACTGAAGCTGGCATAACCTTAAAACCTGACCTTGGGGGGGGGGGGGGGGGGTGGAGGAATAGAGGGCTGGAGTTGAGCCCTGGCATAACCTATTAACCTATTTCCCAGGTATCGGGCGTGTCCATTTATTGTGCTAACAATAGTTTCTCTCCTCAAATTTATAGAAGGTTAACGTTATTTTATTTTTGTACCAGTTTTACACTATGAGGTCTTTTGATAAAGGACTCACATGATGGTTATTGATTTAGTGGCCATGACATATTTGCTACAACATTGAAAAGATTTGTTTAGGTTATAGCTTGTTATGCATTAAATATGCATTATATTTAGCATAAAATGTGTTGCTGCAGTGATAACATATAATTATCATTATAGGCTAAATATTACCAGCTGTAACAAATAAACAGATTATGGTACAGCTTTTTTTCTTCTGACACTGCTTTTCGTTTCCATTGCTCCTAATATCAGCTCTTGATCGCTGTAGAAATATAACTTTCATCAGACCTTTAAACCTCATTTCTTTCAGAGTAATGGGTGCACCCATTCCAAATTACAATGTATATTTTCAGTGTGCTATTTTGAAATGTGAATTGACTGGGTATCTTCACATGTAAGTCTTTCCAAGAGAAGTGTGCAGTAAAAAATATACCCGGTGAATATCAATTGAAAACCATTGCCTGTAGGTTCTATAGTTCTACGTAATTCCTTATCCGCAGATTAACTGGAGTCTTTGATACAGCAATTTCATATCCACATCCAGCCATACTGCATTCTAAAAGATGCCAATCTTTGTTGGTTCCTATATTAAAATTTTCAAGTGTCATATCAGTGGCATATAATGGAATAAAATTATATGTAAGGGGGGCAGGAAGAAAATGTCATTTAGGGATCTTGACATAATCCACTAAACAATCATATCACATAACACATTAAATTTGCCTTGGCAAATATTGTCCTCTGCACAGCTCAAGAGAAGCAGGATTTAATGAAAACTTGCACCCTGTGAAGTTATGACAGATAACAGAGAAATCAAGAGATCTCTTTTTTTGTGTTTGAGCAGTGAACTTTTAGTTATAAGTATTCTTTATTTAAATTTATACCATCAAGTTTTCAATGATAAAAGATTTAGGTTTTCTTAAACTTCACTGTCATTCCCTGTACCTGCAGTGCTCTCTACTAAGTGACTCGTTGAAATAAATCTCTGGTCATTTTGTCATTTTCTCTCAAAGATTATGTAACGGGTATTCCCTCACCCCCAATCTCAGATTGAGTGCATGTGAGGGGGAACCTATATGTTACCAGGTGCGGTGCGTATACCTGCAGGTTCACAGGAGGCCTGAGCCTCCGCTGATGGGAACCTGGGGTGCTTCTCTGGAACGATCTTCCTTACAGCGCCTCCACCTATGTAGGATTCTAGGAGTGTAGAATGTACCCCACACAGGACCCGCATATAGTAACCACATACACTGGAGTATAAGTATAACAGTTTACTATATGAAGAATGAAACATAACACAATACACATGCATCAGCATCAATAACTGTATCACTCTGTACCAAATTCCCAAAGTGGGGTTTCGCGCGCTTGTACTACGCATGCTGGTTTTCCCTGAGGCCCTCTCCCTGCGCAATTACACTGCGCATGTGCGAGGGGGCAGACATGGCGGCGCCCTCTCCTTGTGGGTCTCCAGAGCCTCCGCGACTCGCGCTATTCTGGTGCACGCGCCCGCACAGGCATTCTAAGGCGCGTGCACGGCGCGCACACGCGCCCCAACTCCACCCGAGAATGAATCAATCGACAGCTCATGCAATTATAGTAGTTTTCAATAAAAGTAATCAAAGGCGGCATATAATAAAACAAAACAATTTTTTTAAGTGCCCTGCGGATTGCGTCTTTAATTTAATGGATATTAACGGGTGGATTTAAATTAAATTCTTTCCCATTGTGTTCAGTGTCGGGTATACTGGCGCAACTAAGTGTTGAAATATGAGATAGTAATGTCCATTGTACTAAAATTATTTGTGTATGCACGTAAAAAACTTTGCATCAAAAAACTTCTGCATCAAAATGTTGTGCCAATTTAAATCTAGCATCAATCCAACAGTCTGCTTCTGTCACGGGCACAGAATTAGAAGTGCTAAAGTTGCTACGTGTATGTACTGTATTATTGAAAAATGGTGTTGCAGCCAAGATGTTTCATAACGTACATTAATAAAATAGAATATTTTTATATTAATATTTACAAATATAATAACCAAAAACAGGGGTATTTACAAATACTGGATATAAAATAAAAAAAATACACATCATCCTGTTTTCATTTAAATTGTATCTAAATTTGTATTTAAACCTGGTTAAACCGGGGGGTTTCAACTTCAGTCCTCAGCATCCCAACAGGTCAGGTTTTAAGGATATCACTGCATCAGCACAGGTGGCTCTTCGACTGAGCCACTGGTTGAGCCACCTGTGCTGATGCAGGGATACCCTTAAAAACTGACATGTTGAGGAGTCATAAGGACTGAGTTGAGAACCCTTGGGTTAGTGCATAGGCCCCTTATGGCTCAGCACAGTGAACGCTCTGTAAAATGCACTATGGTATAGAAATAGAACTGCATAAGGTTGCACTGACTTACCTAAAGCCAGAGGGAGCCGGCGATGAGATTTGGAACAGGTTTACCTAGTCCAGTACAAAGGAAAGTACCAAGTTATATGTACATAATACTGTAGCTTTACAAATACTGTACTGTATAACAGGATATTGGAGACAAATGGAAACACAAAGACTGTAACCAATTTATTTGCTAGAAGATTGGAATATAAACTCACAGAAGTGATGTGCCGTGAACTAATGTCATGAAGGGAAAATGGCCTTTTATTCCTTCAGAGCTGGGGAGCGATAATCATTCGTCTACCCAAAACAGGTGTGACCACATCATGGACTGCAGTTGGAAAAGCAATTTTTTTCTTCTTCAGTTCCAGGTATGGATATACTGTCCCGGCTAAGCTCAGTCTAAAGCTTGCCGGGAGCTGGCCGGGATCGTAGCGGGATAGCCGTGGGTCCGCTCTCCGTTTAAAAACGGAGTTTCCCGCGTGGCGGCCACTTCAATAGATAAGCGCTAATGGCGCTTACTATTGAAAGCGCCCGAGGAGCGGGAAAACCGGCCGAAACCGGCCCGGTTTCAGCCGGTGACAGCCCGCGCGCCGCCCGCGCTATTTTAAAACTGCGGTGGCGGCCGCATTAGAGTCAGCTCGGCCGCCACTGTATATATATATTATATATACAGTGTATATATATATATATATATATATATATAATGTGTAGAGGTATCAGTACCGTGTTAGCCGAGCTTCAATAAACAAAAAATAAATAGATGATACCGTTCTGTGGCTAACGAAATGCTTTTATTTGTGCGAGCTTTCGAGATACACTGATCTCTTCTTCCGGCGATGTTACAATGAATGAAGCAAGGATTACTTAAAAACAGTGTCTCTTGGAATGTTATCTGTGCTGGTCCTTCCCCCGATGTGGATGTGTTTTATGGCTAGAGGTGTCAAAGGGTTACTGAAAGCAAGTGAAGAAAGAGTGTGTATGTGTATCAGTGTGAATAAGAATGAATGGAGAGCCCACAGTATAAACAGTGCTCTACACAAGGTGTGTGTGGAGTGAGAGGGGATATAAATGGTGTGGGTGGGTGTGGAAATGTGAGAGTTTGTAGCACAACTAAAAGTGTGTGTGGATACTATGTGGTCCCTATTGGTGTATAGGGATGGAAAAATAAGGAGTATTAGTATGTGTGAGAGACAGCTGTGTGTGCATACATATAGCACAGTATGTACAGACATGGCCTTTAGCGCTCATGGGAAGAGAGTTCGCTAGTGTCAGTAATGACTCATAAAATTTCGATCTCTGTTTAGGCCACTGCTAAGTGTCCCGAACAGTATATATAACAGTATATATATATACAGAAATATATACAGAAATGGAAATATTACTGTATGCTCATTTGCATGTCTTAGACAGATATGCAAACCCGCCATCACCATTATCACACAGCACTTCCACTGCAGCAAGGGATTCTGGGAAATTACATACAAATGAGAACACAGTGTCACCTTTTGCTTCAAAACCAGACTCCCTTGCTGCAGTGAAGTGATGTGTGCTGGGTGATAATGGTAAAAGGCTATGGGGGTCATGCACTAAGCTCTGATAAGTCGTTTTAAGAACGCAAAGTGCTCTTAGAATGTGATGTTGCGCTGAGCGCAATTCACAGAGACACGCAAACAGGCACTTTGCGTTCTAAAACTGACTTTTTTCTGGAAATTTTTCTAAGTACAATTTTGCTCATTCGTTACCCTGTTTGCGTTCAATTCTGCCCTTCTGTGGGATGCACTAAGCTACGCAACCTTAGCGTACGCGAATGTTCCATTCAAGAAAACACGTCAGCTCAAGGCAGCCGCTAAAAAAGCTGGACTTAGAAAAGTTTCTTTGTTTACATTTTTGCGTGCGCAAAACCCATACAACAGGCCGGCGGGTGTCCCCGGCTGACCCCGCGGTTGTCCGGGGATCCCCGGCTCACCAAGCAGGGATCCCCGCAGGAGTGTGGGGGTCCCTGCGGCCGTCCCGGGGTCCCCGCGGGCCTGTGGTATCAATGTTGTGCCTACAAACATAATAAACAATATTTATAACTAAATACACCCCCTAAACACATACAATACAGTAATGGACAAAATTACTATTATCCACATATGGATAATAATGCATTTGCCCAATTTTAAATACATATAAATTACAATAAATACAGTAAATACGTATTACACGTACCTTTTCCAGGCACCCACGATGAGCACCGTCTTCATCCTCATCTTCATCCTGCCCATGTCCCTCTGGTGCTGCAAAACATACACAAGAATAAAAATAGCCCCTAACCCCTTAATCACCTTAGCGGTCATTAACCGCTACAGTCATTAAGGGGTTAACCCACCCTCACCCACCACTCGGGAGGCCTAAATACCCTCCTCCACTACCCATCCCGTGAGGCCTAACCACCCTAACCCACTAACTCAGGCGGACGGCCTACCCACATACCCTTGGGGCCAATACCCCCTTCCTCCACCCCCAGTACCCACAAGAAAAACAATACACAGCCCCACAATAAACATCATTATATTTATTCTATACATAACCCACCCCCTGTGCCCCCCCATAAATACATGATTTATTATTTAACATACAGAGTTAATACCCCAAGCCCACGGGAGTCCCAGGTGGCCCTGACGGGTCACCTCACAGACCTCACAGTAGCCCAGCACCATGTTTCAAACAGGGTCTGGAGGCCTACGGGTGGTCCCCCCCAGGCACCCGGGTCAGACCCACAGGTGTCTGAGGGGCCTCGGGTTGTTCCCACAGGGGTCTGTGGGCCCATGGGTGGTCCCTACAGGTCCGCGGTGCCCCCAACAGATGTGGGGCCACCGGTTCTTCCCCACAGGTATCCCCCATGGACACCTCCAGCCTGGTACCCGTGGAAAGCCAGAGGAGACCTCAGGTGGTCTCCAGACGTCCCCCGCAGACCAAAAGGAACCAACCCTGTATGTAAAAAAAATAAACCTCACTATACATTAAATACATCAATCCCCCCCCCCAACACATACAGTACAATAATGTGCAAAATAACTATTATCCAGATATGCATTTTTATCCATGTTAAAGACATGATGTCTGTATCCACTTCTACTCATAGCGCAATATATGCTGATTAAATTGTTTAATTGAAAGATAAGCTAATTTAGCAGGATCAATGGGTATATAAGAGCACCAGTACACAATTACACATACTCCTGACGAAGCCGACAACAGTTCTAGGTAGCTGGACGAAACGGGTTGAGTGGACCAATTTTGGGCTTGGAGGCGACCCGTAGCAAACCTACCCTGCAGCCGTGACGTCACACATCCAGACGGGCGCACAGAGGGAAGCTCCGATTCGGGACACAGAGCCGTGGAAGCCAGCCAAACACCTAAGGGAGGCGGTGAGCAGTTCGGGATACCTCCAATTCACCTTGTGTGATATATGCTTATTTTAAATTGACACATTGTAAGTGCGCATTTTTTACCCTTTTTTTTATACATAAAGTTTTCCAATTTGATCGCACTATGTAGCTTTCTCTCTCATTTTATATGCTATCATTGCTGACGGAGAATCCGAAAGGGGGTCCTGTTTACAGATATCTGCATGGGTGGCAACCCAATTTGCCAGCTGCCTTTATAAACTCTAATGTCCTGTGAGTAGAACAACCATACAAGCCAAGACGCAGTCTATTAATTTAATTGATTCAAGAAATGTCTGCACTTATATTTGTATACTTTGTTCTCTTATTCCCCTACATGCTCCCCCTGGATGTTTGAGAAATCCCTAACCACCAATGCCATCCACAAAATAAAATTGAAACTAAGCAACATAAATACATTTCCATCAATCAATTAATCAATTTCCTAAACCAATTACAATACAATCCAAATCAATTATACAATTCACTATTCAATTCCTAAAGCCAAACCATTGCCAAATAAATTCTAAGTCAAAGTAACCACAATCATCCAAATATTACTAGAAGAAATAAACCATTAAAAATGACATTTTACTAAATAAAAATTACATTACACAAACCAATGTATAAATAAAGCTGCTAAATACATTTGTAATACATGAAAAGAAAATAAACATTAGCAAAACAATCAATTATTATCCCTGTATGTATATCCATATAGATAGATATACATAACATACAGGGGCAATAATAGAGCATAAAAAACAATGCATTTACATCCAAAAATCACATAGAATACACCCATTCAGTGTCCCTGAATGTATGTATATCCATAGGGACATAGATCAATTCAGGGGCATTAAATGGGAATGAAAAAATAAAACACATGAATAAAAAATTTAAAAAAAACTGTAAAAGTTAAAATAATAAACTTTTCTTTTGTTAACTTACCATTAGATGCCCACTCACCGAAATCCAAGGGACCCGGAAGCACTGGAACCAATCCAAAGGTAACCATAAAATAATAAACCCTTACAATCCACAACAGTGTCTTCTTTCTTCTATTTGTAATCCTTTCCGTCAGTCTTGGAGTCTTCTTTTCTTCTTTGGGTCTTCTCCGTCTTCATCCATCTTCTTACGCCACACCCTTCTTATCTTCTTAGGAGGGGAGGTCTTCCCTCCTCGGCGTCTGGCTTCAAAATGAGACGACATAGGCTTTTATAGGCCTATGATGTCACATTTTGGTCAAATGTTTCCCATGGCCCTGATTGGGCCGTGAAAAACATGTGATTTGGGGAAAAAAAATTAAAAATGATGACGTCATTTAAAGGCAATGACGCCAGCCAATCAGAATGGCTGAGCTTCCATTGCCTTTAAGATGATGTCATCAAAACTAAGATGGCCGGCGACACATGGTACGGTAGCCTATCAGAGCGTGGGAACAAAATCCCACAGTGACAGTGACTGGGTGACAGTGACTGGGTGACAGTGACTGGGTGACAGTGACTGGGTGACAGTGACTGGGTGACAGGGTGACAGTGACTGGGTGGGTGAGTGACTGTGACTGGGTGACAGTGACTGGGTGACAGTGACTGGGTGACAGTGACTGGGTGACAGGGTGACATTAACTGGGTAGATGACAGTGACTGGGTGGGTGACATTGACTGCATGGGTGACAGTGACTGGGTGACAGTGATTGGGTGACAGTGATTGGGTGGGTGACAGTGGGTGACAGTGACTTACCTTGACCGGGTGGGTTCAGCTTGCCGTCGGACGCTTTCCCCTCCTGCCCCCGATATCCCTACGGCAGCTGCCGGGACAGGAGGTGGGCTTGGGGGCATGTGGGGTGGGCTCGGGGGGGGTGCCACGGGAGGTGAGCTCGGGGGGACGCAGGAAGCTGGCCACGGGGGGAAGCGGTGGGAAGCAGGCTGCAGGAGGAGCTGGCTGTTACTTCCCCCTCCGTCCCACGTTGGGAGCAGGGGGGGGGGTGGAGCGAACCCGCAGGAGGAGCTTGCTGTTACTTCCCCCTCCGTCCCACATGGAGCGGGGGGGGGGGGAGTGGGACCTGCTTGTCCTGCGCATGCGCGCCGGGACCTCGCTGATTCGCCGCAGTTTTTTTTACTTTATTTTAAAAATGTATTTAATTAACTGGTGCCCGGCTGGAGTCATCGCGGGCCGCACAGAGAGGCCAGGCGGGCTACATGCGTATGTTGTGCAGGCCTGCTTTAGAGATTTACACACAGTCATGGGAAGATTAGTTGGTATTCTTCCAAGAGATATAAATCAGACAGTAATGGTGGTGACCTCTTGTTTCCTTTTTTGTATTCCAAGCAGACCCAGAAAAATGTTCCACTTTATGGCGATTACTACCTTCTGAACATAGTGATATGAAAAGTGCTGACTGCACCATAACATTCTCTGATCTGTTTGAGCTTACATCTGCTTTTTTTCTTAAACTAAAACACCTTCTAGTAAAATGGAAAAATATACTGTGCACTTAATTTCAAAAATAAATGTTTAGATTTGTTTGGGCAAGAGGGAGGGAAATAAAAATGGTGGGGAATATTAAGTGATATAATCATTCTGGTGCTTCAGGGGTTAATGTGGTTACTGTTTGTCTTAAAAATACAAGCTATTGTGTTTATGATCAGTTAAGACCCTAACTCTACCCCTAGTGTGATTTTGTTTCCTTATGTAGCCAGATCACCTGATGTCTACTATTCTGCCCTGTACTGGCAGTAAGCCCTGGTACAATCAGGTAGTAGTTGATATGGGGTTTTCACCCTCCGTAGTGCTGCACTTGAGTGACAGCGGGAGGCAGTGACATCCGGCCTGGGTATGACCAATCTTGAACCAGACCTGGTGCCCTACTTCTGACTGTACTTAAGTGCAGTGCCGCCCCAAATTCAGGAGTGCCTCTACCTACTTGAGAGGGGCAGGTCACACAGCCAACTGCCTGACTATTGGGCATACTCTGGTCCTCTTCCCTCCGGGGGAAAGTGAGTGTGTACCATACCTCTGCTTCTGTTAGTGGAGCAGGGAAGAGCTGGGTCTGCTGCGGGTGCCTTCTGTATTGAAGGTCCAGTGACCATCCTTCAGTGGTAGCTGCGAGTGACTGTTTTGAGCAGAACCTGCTGTGTACAGTGCTGCACAGGGAGAGAAAGAGAGGCACTAAACCGTTCCTGTTTGCATATACCTCCGACCTGGTGTGTGATCTTACTGGGAGGAGAGGTAATCGGTTCTACCGTGGGAGATCATCTTCGGTTCCCTGGAGCCTACGGCAGATGGAGGCGCTGCACTGCTAATAAATACGTAGGGTATGAACCCCAGAAACAAGTACAAAAATAAGGCAGTGCACTGCTCAAAGTAACAGAAGGAGGCTCACGGTTTTAAGCAACAAAAAATAGATTTATTACATAAAAAGTGGAAAAAAGGGTCCCCCCTAGGCCACAGCAGGGGTCCACCAACTAGTTTCAGGCACTAATCCACTTTTTATGTAATAAATCTATTTTTTGTTGCTTAAAACTGTGAGCCTCCTTCTGTTACTTTGGGCAGTGCACTGCCTTATTTTTCTACTTGTTCCTGCCATCACCTGGGAGATTGCACTATGCCTATGAAGATTCTGAGATTGGATACTCCAGGAGAAACTGAGTGAGTTCACTTTGTGGGTCGCTGTACCCCTTTTTTCTCTGATATATGGGACGTTGGTCTGTACTATTTATTTATGGTGCCGCTGGCATTAGGTACTAGTCCCTAACCCTATTAGGGCTTCATTATGCTATATGCTTACATTGAAGGAGTTTATCCTAAACCTCAGTTTATTATGCCAAACAGGACTTGTTTTTTCTGATGCAATGGCTTTCTACACAACTATGAACCCCAGAAGCCTAGTCCTGTGTCCCCACACTACCATCGGCGGACGACTCAGCCCTCCTGTTACCAGCATGTATCATGAACAACACGATTCGTAATGGCCAAATCTCCCACCGGGTGGGGGAAACACAGTAACACTTAGACAAAACAAAGGTCTCACGCCACACCACAACAAAAAATCGTTTTTCGATGTTCTCACCCCATAGGTGCATGATTTTGTTACTCTTCTGTGCATTACTTTTAGCATGTATTATACATAGGCCCATATAACTTTAAGATGTAATGAGGCACTCATGGCATTGTCCAGTATTGCTATAGCAATGTTGTTGTGAAATTTTCTTGATAGTCTTTTTGAACCCTTTGGGCATATTCTATTATGAAGTAATCATTTATTTCACCATTTAACATGATATACGTTAACAATATCTGAAATCATTGTTGGAAAAGAAAATAAAATAGTTAAAACACAGCTGACTACAATTCAATAGAGTTAATTATGCATTGTGGGAGCTGCTTAATTGTGAACTTTAAAATAGGAAAATCAATATTATTTCATTGATGCTCTTTCCCCTCATAATTCCCTGGGTTGAAAACATTTAAAATACTGCTAATGGGAGGTTATCCAAAAGCATACGATGAAGCTGATTACATGATTAAACTCCATGAAAATGTGTTACTTGTGAAAAATAGTTTGATAATTAAAATTTCCATGCCTTAATTAAATGGATAGAAGTTCAAACATAATAATGAATATTGAAAAATAATTAACTACAGAACTATCTTGTGATGAAAGAGAGTGTGACAACTTTATCCTAGCTCAAGGGTGCTCAACTGCAGTCCTTATCCCCCAACAGTTCAGGTTTTCAGGATATACCAGCTTCAGCGCAGGTGACTCAATCAGTCCCTGCTTCAGCACAGGTGGCTCTGATATTTGAGCTGGGATATCCCGAGAAAACTAAATGGTTGGTGGGGGGGGGAAGGGGCTTGTTGACTAGAGCTGAGCACTCCAGCTTACCAGTTCATGGATAACCTTGCTACAGTATATACACTGGTTTGATAGTCGGAAAACTAACACCTATTCATTATAGTTCATATTCTTTCACTGTATCTGTATACATCACTGTTTTGATTTTAAATGACTACAGCAGTATTGATCTACTTTCTATTGATCAGTTTGGTTCCATTTATCTTTATTCTAAAGTTCCACTCTACTCCTGCTGCTTGCACAGAACACTATGATTGTATATCCCTGTCTTCATTATATCGCCTTCTCTTCCTAACTTTTAAACTCTGGCTTAGGCAATAATGTCCCATTCATTCCTTGTCACGCGCCTCAATTTTCAGTTTTAAAGCTTTTTGCTACAATTTCCCTTCCTTCTCATACTACACTTACTGTAATTATATTTTCCTTCTATCTTTTCCTTTTCTTTTCAGTATTATTCCTCACATAATGTGCTGCCTACCATATATTTTTCTAAGTTATATACATGATATACCGGAATGGGCCAATACAATAGAGGAATACTGCTCAGGCGCGGCAGTATGAAGTGGTCGCAGCCCCCTCTCTCCACTTGTATATGCTCCGACGGGCAACCAAGCAGTTTCCCCTGACCGGAGGTAAGGAGGAGGACTCTGCTACATACACTAGCCATGTTTTAACATTTCTGTAAATTTGGCCAAGAACCAGTTTGACATGCATATGCCAGCTGCTCAAACTTCTCAATTGCTGTATAATTGGCACCATGGAACAAACTGTGAAATGTGGTAACATCTGCATAACAGCCCTTATAGCAAAGAGTATATACAGCACAGTGACTACTCAAGGCTTGAAGCCCCGAATACAGGGCGTGGGCATGAAAAACACATTCTTGGTATAAATATTTTCGATACATAAACCTAGGGACGTGTATCCATCTGTAGAACACAGTGGAAGTAATATAACAGTTATTTTGCCATTTTAGCATTGGCCTATCCTGTTTTTTGTTTGGAGGTCTTAGGAGAGAGACACGCAACAGGGGTGCTCAACTCCAATCCTCCATCCACCCCAACAGGTCAGGTTTTCAGGAAATCCCAGCTGCAGTCACCAACATTACCTCGTGTTCTTTGGGATAGAGACTAATGCGGGCCTGTAAAATTCGATGTACAGTATTGTGTACATGGCACTCATTATTAAAGGGAACAAAATTACTATTAAGTACAGCTTTAGGAATATTGGTACTGGGGAAAAAATGTCCCGTAACAAACAAGAGTTAACAGCAAAACTCAACTGTTTATGGCCGTATCAGCTAAAGCCACATTTCCCCCCAGTGTTGGGAGAAGCAATTCTGTATTTATACTTCAATTAATTCTGAATGTAAAGATGTACTGCATCATGCTTTATTTTACATACTGGTAACTCAGAATATCACAGAGTATCCATAGGATTCAATGGCAGTAATAACGTAGAATATCACAACATATCCCCCCAATATCTTGCCAGCTGGAACAATAACCTTTGCAAGCTCAAATTTGCATCCTAAACAATTGTGTAACGTGTCAGCACAAATCCCAAATAAAGACTCTTTTAAGCCAGTGTAGAAATTATTTTGGTTCCATTTTGCTGGTGATCGCATTAAGCAATTAAAGTTACAATTACTGTATTACCAATGCAAAAAAAGATGTTATTGAATTTTTTATTTGGCATGTTGTAATAAGAAATAAAAAGCTTAGGCAATTACGTACAATACTGTAGCTTAAAATAGTTAAATTAATGTTTTGTATTTGCCAACTAATTATTTGCAGGTTTCTACTACTGAGACATTGGTTTGGTAATTGACAGAACATTCGAGTACATTATTATTTAATTTTAACTAGCTTTACTACATACATTATTTCCCAATATAACATATTATATAACAAATTTAGAAGTCATAAATTAAAATAAAACTTTTCAAATACAGCTGAACAATTAATTAATTGTAATGAGAGCAGAGTTCTTGAGCAGATCACAGAAACTTTACAGGAGCAAACTGATCCTTGTGAGCTAACTCCAGATCTCTCAGTGCTATGTACAGTATTCAGAATGGTCTTGTGGTATGTATGCATGCATATCTTTATTTATATAGTGCCACCTATGTACACAGCACTTTAATGCAGGAACACACTTGACTCATAGTAATAAGCACAGTATACATAAAAGTAACATTAGGAAAAGACGTTCCTGCCCAGGAGAGCATACAATCTAAACGCACCTTACAATCTTGGTTCACATTTTAGTCTGTTTATACCAAAGTGCCTATACACAGAAAGGGGCACTCATGCTAAAAATCGTTGTATACTTCCATGAGTGCTCGCAAAACCTGTAGTGAACCCAGATCATATGGTGCAAAGATTAAGGGGGCAACACTCTCAAGGCTTCAACTTGAGAAAGGTCACGGTTTCAGGACCAAAACACTGATCCTTGAATAAACCTGATTTTGCACAAAATCCATGAGTGCCGCACCCTTAGTCCGTGCAATGTACCAAAGTGCCTAACAGACTTGGGGGTCTATGCAGTAAGCAGCGAAAAAATGCATTAGCCAGGTTTTGAATTCGCCATGTTTTTGGCATGTTAAACTCGCTGTATGCTAGAAGGGCCGAATCCTTGGCGAATGAATGCGCCACCACCATTTGATAAAATGGCGAGTAACCTGTGGTGAGACAGGCTGCCTGGCGAGAAGCTGCCGAGAAGCCGTCCCCTGCCGAGATGTGTCTGCAGCAGAGAGAGATCCGCTGCTCTCTCTGTGCAAACATCGGCACATTTAAAAGTATTTTATAAACCATTTTTATTCATAGTGTACATGTGCGGGGGGGTCTCCGGAGCTGAACTGCATTGGTTTCATGTCCGGGGACCCCCTGCTTCCCGAGATACAGGCCCCTTTATGAGGTGCCGGTATCCCTCTGCATTTAATTGTCCCGATCACGTGACCGCTGGAATGTAAACAAAGCAGAGGGATACCGGCACCCCCTAAAGTGGACTGTATCTCGGGAAGCAGGGGGTCCCCGGACCAAAAACCAAAGTGGTTCAGCTCCGGAGACCCTCTGCACATCTACACTATGAATAAAACACACATATCAATAACAATCATTCCTTACCTTTGCGGCTATCTGCTATGGTAACGAAGCAGCATGAATATATTTTTAATAATAGTGTACAGTGAGCAGGGGGTCCCCTGAGCTGAACCGCATTGCTTTGTGGACCAGGGACCCCCTGTAGACCGAGTTACAGGCCCCGGTATTTGTCATCGGGTGGGCAGTGTCGCCGCCATCTTTATAGCGTCCCATACGCGACGTGCCCGCTAAAAGATGGCGGCGACACTGTAACCGGGGCCTGTAACTCGGGAAGCAGGGGGTCCCTGAGCCACAAATCAATGTGGTTCAGCTCAGGGGACCCCCTGCTCCCGCACAATATTATTAAAATACATTAATGCTGCTTAATTACCATAGCGGATATCCTCTAAAGCAATGAAGGGGTTAAGGCATAATAGCATGTTTATTGGGGACAATTGCCCTCAATAAACATTGCAATACACAAAATACAATACAGTAATGGGAAAAATTACTATTATCCACAAATGGATAAAAGTGCAGTTGTCCATTTAAAATACATAAAGAACAATAAATACATTAAATACATATAGCACTCACCCTTGTCCGGCTGCCACGATGAAGGCCATCTTCATCTTTATCCTGCCCATGCCCCCTCTGCTGCTGCAAAACAGAAACAAGAATAAAAACATCCAATGTAATGTCCCCTAACCCCTTAATCACCATAGTGGTAATTAACTGCTACAGTCATTAAGGGGTTAACCCACCCTCACCCACCACTCGGGAAGCCTACATACCCTCCCCCACTAACCCCCCACCCCGTGAGGCCTAACCACCCTCACCCACTACCCACAAGGGAGGCCTACCCACATACCCTTGGAGCTAATAACCCTCCCCCCACCCCAACACATACAGTACAACAATGTGCCAAATAACTATTATCCAGATAGGGATAATAGATTATTTGGCCATTATTAAACACATTAAGTAGCATAGTAAAATAAAGAAACTTCTACTGACCCCATCAATAAGAAGGCCCCGTCGCCAGCATAATCCTTGTCGTCCGTTGCCAAAATAATACATAGCCAATACATTGCAATGACATTCAGATATCAATGAACCCCTTAATCACCTTATCGGATAATAACCGCAAAGGTAATTAAGGGGTTAAGCCATCCTGGCCCGATACCCACCCTTCACACATTCCTTTGTACAGTGGCTTCATCAAGCAAAAAAACAATAAAAAAAAAATATATATATATATATATATATATATATGTCCCTGGTGAAATGTGATAAGACTCGTTGGTGCACTTGTAGATTACCTGCCAGGCACTCCGGTGCCTGGGCCTGCAACTGGCTTCACATAAGATCCGATGAGCTCCTACACAACATCAAGGATCCACCCGTGTGGTGATCCGTCAGGGGCGATCCCACCCTGAAGATAGTCCAGCTCTCTTTAATGGCGGAGACGTGAGCCCAAGTCTCTCAGCAGGAAACGCAGCGTCTGCTGTGTCCCTAACTAGCAACCGGCTAATGGGGCAGGGTCCCTAACTTAGGGCCTGTCCCTATAGAACTCAGGCTATCTGGGGCCTAGGGAGATGCTGGCCTAGTGCAGGGAGTCACTGACTCCTGCACCCTACCTCCTTCCCTTAGCTGCTCTGGTCACCAACTGACTAGCGTGCTCCAAGCCCGCGAAATGTATCTATCTCTGAGCAGGGATATACTGTAGCCCTATTGGCTCCCTGGGGTAATGTGGCTCTGCCCCTTTGCACCCTGGGGGCTGACTGCTCTTCACTGCGCACGCGCGAACTGTCTGTGGGACTCCCGGCGCTCCTAGCCACTGCGCATGCGCAACGCACCTTGCAATGGCGGCGCCCTGAACCGCAAGCCGCCGGGACCTCAGCAACGCGACCGCGGCCCTAGCAACTGGCCGCGCGTGTCCCCAGCAACCGGCCGCATCCATAGGAGAGGCGCGCTATGCTAGCGCACGCCCCCGCACTTCACCCCGAGCGGCTCCGTGAGTAACCGGAGGGGGGGGGGCTCTGAGCACTGACAGGGGACCTGGCTACATCCTCCCCCTGGTAAAAAAAAAAAACAATGTCCTCACTTGGGACACAACTCAACCATGTACAGAAATTATATAATAAAAATGCATTTCAAAATATAACTTAGCACATTACATTGACTTTATACGAGGTTGCATAATTCTGTGAGCATCACAATCACAGATTGGATCTTGCTCCGAGACCACTGCTGAGCCTCATAATGGGGTGCCCCAATTTGATCATAGGTTACCCGAGTTGGAGGGTACCTGACTCTTTGGCTCCTTCGGAGCTGTTCTTCTGCAACTCCCTCGATGCGATAGACCGGGAGGCCAGGCCTCTGAGATTCTATTTCATATACCCCGTCTCTCCATCGGTCGGCCAGTTTGTGTTTTCCCGGGACTCCCAGATTTCGAAGCAGCACAGCGTCCCCAGGACGAAGTTCCCGATATTTGACCTTATGGTCGTATCGCCTTTTATTTCCAGCGTTCAGCTTAGCTGTAGACTTCTCAGCCTGTTGATAGGCCTGCTGTAAATTGTCTTTAAGTCTTTGCACGTATTTGAAATGGGTAGCATTGTGTATCCCATCCGTCGAGACTCTAAGACGTACATCCACTGGCAGTCTCGCCTCCCTCCCAAACATGAGGAAGTATGGGGAGAATCCAGTTGACTCATGTCGGGTACAATTGTACGCATGCACCAGGGCCTCCACGTGTCGACTCCATTCAGTTTTCTGAGCATTCTGCAGAGTTCCGAGCATGTCCAGTATGGTTCGATTAAATCGTTCTGGCAGTGCATCTCCTTCGGGGAGATATGGGGTCGTTCGTGATTTGGCGATGTTCAGCATTTTGAGCAGTTCTCGGATCAACGTGCTCTCGAAGTCCCGACCTTGGTCTGAGTGAAGGCGGTTGGGAAGACCATAGTGCACGAAGTACTTCTCCCATAATATCTTTGCCACTGTGATGGCTTTCTGATCTTTCGTGGGGAAGGCCTTGGCATACCGGGTGTAATGGTCCGTGATGACCAGCACGTTACATATCTCCTGGCTATCGGGCTCAATGCACAGAAAGTCCATACACACAAGGTCCATTGGGCCAGAACTCTTCAGATGGCCCATGGGAGCTGCTCTGGTAGGCACGGTCTTGCACTGTATAACCTAGTACAACGGCGACAGTGGCGTTCTACGGCCTCTCGCATCTTGGGCCAGAAAAAGCGGTCTCTGACCCACCCAAAGGTCTTCTCTACACCGAGATGTCCATGCTCATCATGTAGGGACTTCAACACCATGTATTGTAAGTTCTTAGGAAGGACTAGTTGTCACCTATCCGGGTGGTTGTGGTATTGCACCACCCGATAGAGTAAGCAGTTGTCTATTTCGAATTTGTCCACTTCCCGCATGAGCAAGGCCACCAAGTCATTGGGAGCACGCTTCAGAAGGGCTGGGTTCTTCTTTTCAACGGCTTGCCTAATGATACTAACGACAGGATCTCGTATTTGGTAATCTACCAGATCTTTCCGCCGTAGCACTTTATCATGTGTTATGTTCATTCCTTTTGGATCGCAGTAGGCGGCTGGGACACCCTGCGACTGGCATCCCAATGAATCTGCAACCCTTAATTCTGAGAAGGCCACTTGGTCGTTGACGATGGCGGCAGTGCTACACATAGCTCGCACACCGGGTCCTGGGAGTTCTTCCCATTCCTCATCATCTTGAGTAGCACTTAGCCCTGGCCGTCGGGAGAGGGCGTCAGCCCCGACATTCAAGGGTCCCGGCTTATACTTCAGGGAGAAGCGGTAATTGTTCAGAGCTGCCAGCCATCGGTGTCCTGCTGCATCCAATTTGGCCGAGGTATTGATGTACGTGAGGGGATTGTAATCCGTCCTTACCTCGAACGTAACACCGTAAAGGTAACTATGGAGCTTCTCGGTGATCGCCATCTTGAGAGCCAGGAACTCCAACTTGTGGATGGTGTATCTCTGTTCACTGGGTGTCAGACTGCGGCTGATGTAGGCTACAGGCCGAAGGGCCTCGGGGTGCTTCTTGTGCAGGACGGCACCCAGTCCATTGAGACTGGCACCCACATGCAGAACGTATGGTTGTTCGGGATCAGCATACGCAAGCACCGGCGCTTCGGTCAGACATTTCTTCAATTTCAGGAAGGCCTGTTCACACTCAGACGTCCATTTATCACCAAACGGTTGGCGGGCCGATACGGCCTTCATTCCGGTCTCTTCGGGGTATATCTTCAACAGATTGTTCAGAGGTTTAGCTCTACTAGAGTACCCTTCCACAAAGCGACGGTAATACCCACAGAACCCCAGGAAGGATCGTAGTTCTGTGACATTCTCGGGACGCGGCCAGTTCATGACCGCTTCTACTTTGGCTGGGTCGGTTGCGATCCCTTGAGCAGACACGATGTGTCCCACGTAGGTCACCGAAGTGTGACAAAACCGGCACTTGTTGAGAGACAATTTCAACCCCTCTTTCCCAAGACGGTCTATCACTTTAAGCAGCCTCTCTTTGTGTTCTTCTAGGGTCCTTCCGAAGACAATGATGTCGTCCAGGTAGACGAGACACTCCCGAGGGTTCATGTCCCCGATAGTCTTCTCCATCAGTCTTTGGAAAGTAGCAGTGACCCCACATATACCTTGGGGCATACGTGTAAATTGGTAGTACCCCAGGGGGCAGACGAAGACTGTTTTCTCCTGATCCTCTGCATTCATGGGTACCTGATAGTACCCGGATCGTAGATCAAGCACACTGAACCATTGGCTTCCATTCAGAGCATTCAGGATCTCTTCAATGCGACGAACGTTGTACTGGTCCGGTATCGTACGGTTGTTCAGGGTTCGATAGTCGACACACAGTCGTACAGATCCATACTTCTTCCTTACCACCACTATAGGAGAGGCGTAAGGGCTCCGAGACTCCGTCACTATCCCAGCGGTCTCCATTTCTTGCAAGACGTTCCTTACATCATCCAAATCTCTAGGGGCGATGCGACGAGAGTGTTCACGGAATGGAGTGGCGTCACTCAGTCGAATGGCATGTTGAGCGCTGCGACTGCACCTCACATCCATCTCACTCGTGGAGAACACCGTCCGTCGTTTATTCAACTGGGTCGTTAGCAGCTCTTTTCACTCAGTGGGCAACGTCGACTCACCTAAGTTGAAGTCCAAATCGACTAACCGCTCATCCACAGCAACATCGTTCACCTGGGAAGTGGGTTCCACCGGGCTGACCGGATATATGCAACCCAGACGCTGTCTGGCATCAAGTGCCATCGGGAATGGGGAGATGTTCTGTACATATACGTAAGTTCGTAGAGGGATCTTAGTCGTCCACTCCCTTACTTCGGGTTGTACCCTATAACCTCCCTGAACTTCTTCTTCAGGGGTACTCTCAAGAGAGAAGAGCTGGTCTTTCTCATCTTGCTTGGGATAACCGCACCAGACGGCCATTCGTTGTACTCCCCCTGGTAAAATGGTTGTCAGTCCGCGTTGACGATTGTAGATATCCCCGTGGCGTTCCAAGGCATATATCCGGTTACACTCCTCTCGTAGGATGGGGTCTAGGAGCAAATGGGCCAGCGGCAACTCATTGGTCTCTTTCAGGTATGATCTGATCACAGCTTGCACTATATCAGTATTGGTTCCCAAGATGATTGGATACTTGCACTTGTCTTGAGGCTCCGGGCATACCATGGACACTACGTGCATGGGGTGTCTCTTGCCGGTGTTCAGTTGGAGTATTTCTAGTTCAACCCTTGCAATCCCGTCGATGGGTAGTCTTCATTACTTAACCCCCTGACCTTCATATGTTCGGCCGACCTCAGGGAGCAGTGTCTAAGGTGCTGGTCATAGAACTCGCGGTATATAATGGTCACTTGGGACCCGGTGTCCAGTAAGGCAGAGGCGTAGATTCCCTCCAGTACAACAGGCACTATGGCTGTGGGGCGTACATGACGGTACGCATCCCCGGGTAAGGTGTCAGACGAAGCCTCTTTGGGTCCAGTAGGGGTTTCTGGATCAGACTCTGCCAGTCGCCCGCTGCAGACCATTGCCCGGGCTGAATTCCCTCTATTTGGTGGTTTTTCCTCCGGGGGGTCCTCCCTTTCTGGACAGTCACTGGAGAAGTGGCCCTTCTTACCGCAATTATAGCAAACGATTTCTCTGCGTTCGGGACGACCCCTGTACGTGGAAGATGATTTCCCGGAGGGACTAGATTTGGAGACCGGGACCTTGGTTGCGGCCTCTTCTTCGTGAATAGGGGTTTTCTTGGCCTTTGGCGCAGCAGCCCCTGGAGGTTCACTCGTTGGAGACTCCTTAGTCTTCTTGGGAGTATGCAACTGGGCGTAGGCTTCATGTTCTTTTATCTCATCTATTAGCTCCTTAGGGATCACCTCACATCAGAGAACGCCTCATCATGAGTATAATATGATGGTTGGGTAGAGCTCCCCTCAGAAATTGTTTGCGGCGATACTCATCCACCTCTGTGGCCGTAATACGTTTCCTTTTACGCAGCTCCCATAAGACTGCTTGAATCCTCTGTAGGAAATCAGATAGCTCCTCTCCCTCTTTTTGGCAAAGGTTGTAGTACCTCTTCATCAATTGTCCTATGTCTTCGGTTCGCCCGTAAGCCCGCACAAGAGTCTCTAGCATTTGATGTGCGGTAACGTCCGCATGCTGATCTTTATACATCTGTATTGTGGTGGACGCGGGAGGATGCAGGCATTCCATTATGCGTTGCCGCTTCACCAACTCAGAGCACGTCCACTCTTCTAGGACCTGAGAAGTGTATTCTCTCCAGACTTCAAACGCTTCTTCGCCCGTCGGGGTCGGCTTCGTCCCCGAAAAGATCTTTAGCTTGCGATACTGCTGTGGGGTCGGAGCTTCGGATTTGGACGCCCCATGTCTAGGATAGCCTGAGCTAGCATTCGGATTTCATCCCCAGGTTTAGAGGACGAGTTGGCAATACTTAACGGTGGACTGTAGTCGGTGATAGCGGCCCGGTCGGCCCCGTAATAACTCTCAGGAGGGGAAGGTGATTTATGCATAGCAACCTCTTGTAAGTTTGTGCGAGAGCTGCTGGGTTCAGATTTTATGGGCAGTTCAGGGTAGACAACAATACAGCAGGAACCGGTTGGCCTTGCGAGCCACAAGCTGGACGGACCCTGGTCTTCAGTTATATCTTGCCCTATACTCACTAACAGGGAGCAATACTCCTGGCCCGCATCCTTACGTCGCTCTAACACTTTTATTTTGGCAGCATCCCGGATATTTGGGTGCTGCCTCAAGGCTATTTGTATGGATGAAGACGGAGTATCAACAGGGACCCGGCTCACCGCGAGCGTGTGGGGCGGCGGCACTTGCAGCTCCACGGCCCAGTCATACACTTCTGAACGTGACAGGGACGGTAATGGTGGTGACATACTTAATAACTGAGGGGGCACCCCAGGTCTGAAATCTCAGCAGCGCCTCCAAATGTAATGTGTATTCCCCCATACAATGTATAATGTATGTGTGCGGGGAACTTAGTGTTACCAGGTGTGGTGCGTTACCTGTTAGGCTCACAGGAGGGCTGAGCTTCCGCCACGGGGAAACTTGGGCATGTATAATACTACGAGTAACCATGTACTCGGTGCAGCGCCTCCACCTGCAATGGCTCCCACCAGAGGGGGAGTGGTTCCTCGCAGGACAATATATATATATATCACTACACATACACAGCACGTAAACCAACCAATGACTTTACTGGCAGCAACCATAAGCATATACACATATACCAACCGGTATCCCTCCCTAGAGGAGACACTATCTCGGCGTCGCGCAGGACGCTACCTTCACCTCCACCTCCACCGGATGATCCCACCCAGTGTCCAGTAACCCCACACAGTATTATCCAACCCTCAAGTGAGATGTATAGGTGTGACTGCGCAGCCACTGTGTCCCTGGTGAAATGTGATAAGACTCGTTGGTGCATTTGTAGATTACCTGCCCGGCACTCTGGTGCCCGGGCCTGCAACTGGCTTCACATAAGTTCCGATGAGCTCCTACACGACATCCAGGATCCACCTGCGTGGTGATCCGTCAGGGGCGATCCCACCCTGAAGATAGTCCAGCTCTCTTTAATGGCGGAGACTTGAGCCCAAGTCTCTCAGCAGGAAATGCAGCGTCTGCTGTGTCCCTAACTAGCAACCGGCTAATGGGGCAGGGTCCCTAACCTAGGGCCTGTCCCTGTAGCTATATATATATATATATTCCGCTACGGTTGTGAAGGGGTTAAGCCCTCCCGCTACCCACCCGCAAGCCCTAAACAAACAACGTTGGGGCCAAATACCCCCTTCACCCACCCCCGCTACCCACAATAAATCTGGCACGGCAGCTTAACCACTTTATTGCCTTAGCGGTTAGCCGCTAAGGTAATGAAGTGGCCTTTAAATGCATGTTTCCTGCCTCGGATGCATGCTGGATAGCTCCGATGCTGGTATTAATGGTATCAGCTCAGGAGACCCCCGGCATCAATCTCAGCCAGGAAAAAGGCCTGAATTTTTTCTAAGTGCCGATCCGCCTCTCACCATCAACTTGCCAACTTTTTGTGGCGTGCTGGATTCGGTATAAAAACGCCATTCTAGAGTGGCGAATAGCGGTGCAAAGCTACTCGCCACTACTAGAATTGAGCGTGGCGGAAAAAATGCCTAGTTTAGGCGAAAAGTGCCTTTTCGCCTCGCCGATGGCGGGAAAAAAAAAAACGCCAAACACATTGGCGTTTTTTTTTATTTTCGCCACGTTTTCACCCCTTACTGAATAGGGTTATGCGTTTTTGGCGTGAAACAGGCGAGAAGTGCCTTTCCGCCGCTTACTGCATGACCCGCTTGGTCATCGGAATTCAACATCAGTACTGGATCAATCACACTGCTGATCTGCAGTTGGTTTCTCCAACCCTGCATGTAGAAACGCTGTACTTTATGTGTTATAAAACATGCATCTAGGAAGAGGAATAATACGGACAAGTAAATGCACACATTGGTTATATGATAAATCTAGAATATAATTTAAGAAAAGAGACATATTGCCTTAATGTACTGTGCAGCAGTGTACAGTTAGTCTGTAGCACGCAGTTGCATCTTTGTTTTACATTTTGTAGTTTAGAAGTTGCATGAGCTATATTCACTGAAGGTCATTAAAGCCAAGTAAAAATTTGGCGTTATAAAGAAATGGTATTGCAGCCATATTTTTGGGAATTAACACCCATATTTCCTAAAAAGGATTTATTCAATCATGGGTTGCATTATGCAGCTCCCTTTGCATACATGAAAAATTCATGAAATAACACTAATGATACAAATAAGTGATAACTACTTTAAATCGGCGCTAGTGATGCAGTTCTGTTTGTGTGTGTTTGTGTTTGTGGGGGGGGGGGGGGAGGGGTTTAGAGATGGGAGAAAATATACTTTTCTACAATAAGGTCATGGCATTTCATATTAAACCTTATAGCAGAAAATTATTTAACCGCTTTATTGCCTTAGGCTGCAGTCCTAATGGATTGCAAAGGAATGTCTTCAGGCAGCAAAGGGGTTAACATACGACATAAACATCCTACAAAGAAAAGCAAAACATCCATATGTGAAAATTGTAACCACTTAGTAGCCATAATGGTCAGCTAGTCATGGGTTGTCCATGACTGGCCAGCAACTTGGGCTACTAATGAGTTTATATATTATTCATATTGTCCAGAATGTTAATATTATGGATTTGTATCACCTACTGTATTATAGATTGGCGAGTCTTATCTTGCCTATGGAACAGAAACCAGAAAGCGCACTAAAATGTACAAAGCAATATAGTGCTGTGAACTAGATTAAATAGATGGATTGTACAAAATGTGAAACATATTAATTGGGTGCAAAAAATAGGCTCATGTACAAAGTGAATATCACACTCAAGCTCCGGATGGGAGGGACGTCCCTGGTTATCCATCCATTATCAGACTGAACTGGACTGGGGAGTGGCGGATTGTGGTCTCATCCTGGCCATTACGGTTTTGAACCTATTACTTGATTGATCATTGTTTTTGTACATGCGTCTCATGCACATAAATATTTTTTACTTGAAATACAGTACCATGAGAGGTCTGCGGTTGTCTTCTTCTATTATCCTATGCCTATGTCTATAGTGACCATTATACAAATAGGCAAAATTGGCTTAACACCAGCTTGTGTGTATGTCTGTATATCTTTATTTACAAAGTGCCAGCTTACTGTAGGTGATACAAATTAGCTATTTTTTTTTTGGTGGTAGTCAATATCATGGCTTTCATTTCTCTCAGCAATTATATGACATTTTGCAGACCTACTAACCGTTTCCCTTGTTGTAAAATATAGTATAAACCTGCAGCTAATTCACTCTCCTTGATTACTGCCATTATTAAAGCAAATTGTTTGTTGCATCTTGCTTATCATTACAGTCCCTGTGGTGAATACAAATACCTAGTCCCAGAATGCACAGTTTATATTTATTCGGCTATTAGTGCCACTTTGTGCGTTGCAATTGCATTTGTGATTTGTGGTGCACTTTCATTCTGTTTCTCTCTTCTCTCTTCTTTCAGTCTTTCTTCAATATGAGGATGTCGGAAAGAATGAAGCCCAGAAGTCAGAGTTCTTCATCCCTTGTTGCTTAGAGCACAGAACATTCAGCAGGCCAGACTCACCTCTGCAGGTCAAGACTGGACACAAAGACAATCTGTAAGGCCCTTATTCAAAATTAGTGCTGGTCAAATCCCCCAAATCTGTTTCCCAGATTTTTGCTGATGTTACACCCAAAATCCGTTTGACGTATAAAATCCGTAAATGAGTTTCAATCCGCGCGGATTCATCACAAACTACCATTGGATACCACACGTGGACGGACTCATAGAATCTAATCCGCGGATTCAGCAATCCGTTGGCGGATTCTACAAAACCATCCATAGGTTGCGTAATCCGCAGTGTATTGGTGGTAATAATAATACAAAATCCGCAAGACACGAATCACCCTTTGGGAGATTGAACCGTTGACTCCACGGACCAAAGGAACCAGCTGATCCGCTGCGGATCCAAATTCGCCCAAAATATTCACCCATCTCTCTTCAAAATTCTATGAAGCCACTTCTCTGGGTTGGAGGGTATTATCTTCCCATTCACTTAAATGCATCTGATCTCTTCCCCAGCACAGGGACGGGCCTTAACAGTATATTAAATATGGGCCAATATGCATGTTGGTAACAAAGGCCTTAATTCAATAGGCTATGAAAGTGCTTTCCTGTGCTGGGAAGATTAGTCTTTCAATGGAGCAGACCACTTCTCCAGCGCTGGAAAGCAGCCTCACGGCTTTTTAAAGTGGGCTAAAGATGTCACATATTTTGTGTTGTGTTTTCAGGGCAGTCTTCTGAAAGTAAGGCTCTTCCACTGGGATTTAGACTTCAGACAATTTGTGCAACAAATGTGGACCTGAATACTTAAACCCATTAGACACTCCAGTAACTAATATACATTTCTCAAACTGTGATATAAATGTCAAATTATTCAGTAAATTGATTTTATTTTACATTAGTGCATGTAATAATGTGAAATGTAGCCAGCTAACTTACTAGAATCCTAATTGCCATAAAGTTTTGAATTACAGTCAGGCAAACTGCACAAAAATATTAATTTCTACTTTTATTTAGTACATTAATAACCATAGGAAAGAGCATGTCTCATCTTCTCTTTGTGATGACTCAGGAGAATTATCCTGCATTAGAATGATGATAGCCTGAAATTCCATGGCTGACTTAAGAGGAGGAAAGGCCTACTGTGCAATGGTGAACATTAGGCAAACACATGGCAGCTCTAACAACCAAGGGATTGAAAGCAATAACAAACGGCTTGGTGGTGTTTGTAATCAGAAATGAATACACAGGAGTATTTTTTTTTTAGGGGGGAGGAGGGGGTGTTGGCCTAATAGTCTTGACAAACCCGATGTCACTTTGATAAATAAATAACACAATGCTGAAGGAGTAGCTTAGTAAGGATATTGACTCTAATGTAAGCGACCTTCGTTTGAATCCCATCAGCTCTTCTTGTGACCTTTGGCAAGCCACTTAGTTTCCCTGTCCCTCGGGTACTAAAAAGTAAATAGCGAGGGACCTACTGACCCTGACAAAGTCTACGTAAAGTGATGTGTATGTTGTTAGCGCAAAATATCCTTACAGTCTAATAATCAGTTTGGAGAATTAGCTGCTCGTGAATATACCCTTCTACTTATATTGTGAAATATCACAGAATAAAACTAATGTTTTGGTGTCAAGTAAAAAGCATAGGTGACCAGTTAAGTATTGAATTCCATGACCAAAATTATAGACGATTGCAGGATGCACTTAAAGAGGCGATCCAATGTTTTCCTTTTTTTTTTTTTCTTAATCAAGAATTCAAGCAGGAGGTCTCTGGAGCTAAACCCCATTAATTTAGTCTCCGGACCCCCTGCTTCTGGAGATACATACCTCCGTAGAGGGTGCCGGTGGCCACTCCAGGGTTCACTCTCTGCTTTTCAAAGCTCCCGGGCCCTGCGGGCCAATAGGGAACTGTGACGTCATCCAGTGTGGCTTCCTATTGGCCCATGTGACGAGGAAGCTGAAAACTGCAGAGATACAGTACTGGCACCCCATTTGGAGGTCTGTATCTCCGGAAGCAGGGGGTCCCCAGAGCTGGTAATTAATGGGGGCTCAGCTCCGGAGACCTCCTGCCTCAAACTGGTATTGAAAAATGCTGTCTTTGTAAGTTTCCTATTAAACTTCTTAGATTGTAAGCTCTTCGTGGCAGGGATTTCCTTTCCTTCCCTGTTGTCTGATTTTGCTGCACTTATTGTATAATTATAATTCCCTGTACTGTATTCTTTGTGAAGCGCTGAGTACATTTTTGGCACTAAATAAATAAAGAAATACAATGCAATTAAAAAAAAACAGCTTGAATTGCTAAAAAAGACTAAATAGCTGTGCTCTTCCATTAGACACATTGTGGCACTGTATTGTGTCTGACAAGATTTCATTAAGTGTAGTCACACACAAAAGAGACTCTAACCTATCATAAATGGCCAAGTGGTTAGTAGAGGAAAAACAAAATACAATTTACACTCTATGACTATATGATGCTAAGCGATGGAAATATTTAACAAACATAAAATTGGCAGGGTCTGCAACCATTCTGTAGATATAAACGTATTTGCATATATCAACTTAAGTAACTTTGGTGAGCCTAACAATTTAATAGGCAATATTTTCCAAGGACTCTTCAAGGTAAATCGGTATTAATTAGGCTGGCATACTCATATTTAGCAGATTACCGATTTGCAGAGAAACAGAGGCGCTGTGAATGCTTTGTTTAATTTTCGGATACCATCTGTTAATTTAAACTCTCCAGAAAACAAAGCAGAGTGCTGTAGAAAAATATACCCTGATTGTTCTCTATTTCGCATAGTAGTGTTCTGCAAATGGCAATGACATGATTTTCTGGGATAATCTGCATGCATTTCTCTGTCATTGGGTTGTGTCTGTATTATAAAGTGGTGGAAATCAAGATACTGTAAATGGGATTGATGTTCCCTAGTGTGCATTCAAAATGAATGAGAGATCTCAAAGGCTTTGAAATACTGTATCATTTTATACTGTATTCTGACAAAAGTAGACTCTCTAACTTTCCAAAAAATATCAAGTTCTGTCATTATAAAAGGTATCATGCATATTGGCCAGGGCGACCCATTAATATTTAGCTGATAAATTATATACTGTAGGGCTATACATGCTAAGCAGTGCTATTATAGGCCTTAAGATACTTTGGCCCAGATACACAAAGCTCTATTATTGAGGCATTAACGTAAAGCTCACTAATGCCGCGTCCATGGTGAGGCCGACCGCGCGCGCGCGCCATCACGGATGATAGCGTTGATATGACAAAGCAGTGTTCCATCTAACATCTATCCACAGGGCTCTGTTATAGTTAACAGAGATTTAATGAAACAACATGGCGTGAGACACATGTGCACAAAAATAAACACACCTGAGATACCTTGGAAATATGCAAATAGGATAAGCAAAGTATATTAAATTACGCTCTCAGCCTCTCCCGAAAAAAAACATATTTCAGGGTCTGGAGTAGGGGTGGCCAACTTCAGTACTCAATGGCCACCAACAGATCAGGTTTTCAGGATTTCCCTGCTTCAGCACTGATTGAGCCACCTGTGCTGAAGCAGGGATATCCTGAGAAACTGACCTGTTGGTAGCTCTTGAGGACTGAAGTTGTCTCCCTCCTTGTCTGGAATTAGAACGCCACATTTAGGTAAAACAGGTGTAATGTGAGTCAAGTTGAACCAATGCAAGGCAATACTAAATGAACATATGGTTAAGCCTCTGCTAATGAGATGACTAACGGCTGATGTTTTTGCATATGTAGCCATGTCTGGTCTGGCTATCAGTCTGCCATCCCTGACATGTAAGTCCTGGTAAGTGCAGGCAGTGTCAGACCCAATCTGGGTTTTCCCCACACCAGCAGCGTCCTTGAGTGACAGGGGTGGAGGTGGGACAGGGTCTGAGTTCTGCCCAATCAGGGGCTCAGATCTTGTAACTTCCCCTTCTGTAATAGTGATGCTGCAGCTCTAAAGTGAGTTAGTGTTCTTGTCTTGCCCTCTAGGGTGGAACTATAACCTGCAGCCTCATCAAGTGGCACATCTCACGCAGCTGAAAAGGCCTCATGCCTCAAAGCTGACCCAGGGACCATTCAGAGGTCTGGGACCTAAGAGAAGCCTGTAATCAGTGTATATCCATTGTATGCTGGTTGCTGAATAAAGGATGTCCATGTTAAACTACACTCCTGGCCTGAGTCTGCAGTCTGTCAGGGGGAGTATTTGATAATTCTTCTGCAGGGACTGTCTCCAGCTCTCCTGGAGTCTGCGGAAGATGGAAGCGCTGATTTATAAAGAACTATGCTCTGACCTCAAAAAGCCTGTCCTGTTTCCCCTACAACATCGACGGAACCCCAGCTCTCCTGCAAGCCAACAGGTATTATGCACAACTACACACCTAATAGCGACACCATTTAACATAGGGTGGGGTAAAGAGGGCTACACATATAGATTGGTGGATTCGCAATAACATCAGGGAACATGAGATTATGATCCCCGACTTCACAGAGCTTTGTGGATCTTGACCTTTCTCGCCCACAAACTTGATTGTGCTGGAAGGCGTCTTATGGAGTAGCACCACTTAGTAAATATGGTCCACTATGTTTTGCCTAATTTTTATACTTTCAGCCTAATAAAAGTACCACAAACAAAATTCAGGTATGGAACGTGAAGGGATGCCCAGCATTGTCTCTGAAAGCTAAAAAGGCCATTTATATATTGACTAATAAAATCTGCTCTCACACAGATAGCATTTTTTTCATCATATCAAATACCAATTTAAAGTTGATAAATAACAGTGGAGTTGAAGTGCAATTTCTGTATGTGGTCAGTTTGCAGTTTGTAAAATGAAGACCCCAATTTAGACTTGGCCAAAAATAGACACCGAAGACCGTTTTTGCCTTTGGGTTATTGACATAAACTACTCAACAGTTGGAGCGGAGATGTGACCTGTATTGTATTAGTGTCCAATTTAGAGTTGGAGAAACATCTGTTCTTCATTTAACACCCCTTCTTAATGAGGTGCCGATATGGGCCAGGTGCTAATCGATAGTCAGACTATACTTGAAAACCCTGCATTTAGAAGATACATATTCTGTAGCAATAACTGTAATTACCGCTCTATTGATGTACACATAATACATGACAATGTTTGCTATTCTTGAGACTAGACATTGGAGAAGGGAAATAATTTATACAACAAGAGTTAATGCATTTGATGTACAAGGTACTCTGGAATTATTACCTAACAACTCACATCTTCATAGACATTTGGATGCTTAGGCGAGCTAATCTAGAACCTAAAATACAATTAACAACAAATATCCCTCCAATGACCAAACTACTAGCATTTGAGATATAGAAGAATCGCAGTACCATGAATCACAAACTAGTGCTGCACAGTTGAAGCAAAATCCTGTTATAATGTATGCAAATAAACATTTAATTCAGAGTTCTGGTAGGTAAAGATGCAGATTAATAAATCTTTTATATATCTGATATAGATGTCCCTCTAATGAATAATATATTAAAAATGCTATCCAATGTAAAAGTGTGCATAGGATGAGGGGAACACACGCTGAAAGGGGGGGAGGGGGTAATGGAAGGGGAAGAGGGGTCGGGGCAAAATCCCACTAGAGACCCAAGTCAACCCGACCAACCGCTCCCTCCATAGATCAACATCAGTGATGCCCCAAACCAGATATAGGCATAATAGTACTCCAGAACTTCTTGCAAGAAAGGATGGACAAGCCAGCATATGAGAGAAATCTGCTACAGCAGACACTTGTACTCACTGCACCCGACTGTCATGAGAGCTTGCGACAGGCTGTAATTTACACCAAAACTATATATAAATATATATATATACCTGGGTTTGAACTGGGACGAGACTTAGATATGATAAATAGAATTTATTCCTTGATAAAGGTGAACACAACAGATTATACAATAACAGGCAAAATATAGACACTTACTTAAAGATTATGGCAAGAAAGCCAGCAGGATCACAGCCTGCCACTTCTCCCATTTGAGTTGACATCACAGCAAAACAGGTAGGACACATGCATGCATGAAGATCATTTGCATGAAGAACAATGAACAGCATGAACAACATGAACACTTGATAGAGGGTGGACAGCTAGTTTATATACCATTTGTCCCTCTATCTGTAACCTTAGGTGCCGAGACGGCTAGCAAATGTCCCTTTGAAGCTTTTGAAGCTAGGTGGTCAGTGTGAAAAGTTCCACTTCCTCTGGTTAATTCCTTTTGTCCGTTGGGCCAAGCATAAGCAATTAGCCACTTAGTCTTTGATGATCAGGTTTGTAAATTCTCCTTTCCTGCTCATCACATAGCAGGGGGGCTGCAGTTTCTCAGACTCAACCAAAATTTCATATTTACTGCAAATCATTGCATAACTTCCGTTCCGTAATACACACAGTCCGGTGAGATATATTAATACGGCCGGGGGCACCTGACGGTTGCAGAAAGACCAAAAATTACATTGTAATATGAACATTAATAGAGATATTAATATCTGGCATTTAGCCGCAGGTACCTATACAGGGTTTAGACTCCCCAAGATCGGCTGACCCCCGCCAATACACTTATGTAATTCTTAGCTGGTTCAGCCAAGGACATCTCATAGTATTCTTATATTTAATAAAGTTACTCACTTTTGATATCCTGTTGGGGGTAGCCCCCCCCCCCTGGCCCCATCAATAAAACCTTTTGAAGTGGGCTATTGGCTTTTCGCATAACCAATTAGGTCAGTTACCTATTGATCAGGGCGATGTATCACACCTCTCTGTTGATATACACTTCCAGTGAATAGACTCACGTGAATACTCATATGAGGCACCATTTGGTTCCTTACGCATTACAAAGACAGGCATTCTGCCTGTACATTAGCAAACCATTAGCATTCTGCCGATGTATTTCAAAAACTGCAAAAAGTCACTTTATCCAAAATATATGTCCCTCTTATGACAAAGTTATATTTTTAATATGTGTGTACTTGGGGGGTGACCCGGAGGCTGTACCCCAAGGCTCAGAATACCTTGCTGGCAGGCAAGACAGGTTAAAATAATCCCCTCATGTTCCAGACATCCCTGCCCTGCAGCTATTCCTCATAAGAGGCCACCCATACAAGGCAATCCACTTACACGCTGACACAGGCAGTTGCAGGCCCATGAGGCAAAGGGAATACACAGATAACGCATTAACTAGCCCACTGGGCTTACACCATTAACCCCTGATGACCCAGTGTGTGTTATGCAGGTACTGATTAACCTAGACATTACATTGGGACAGGGACACAGGGGAGAATACATTTACAGGTTATAACAAGGGTAAAATCACATCTCTGGGCCTCAGCCCAGTTAACCCCTTGTCTCCCTGGTGACGTTAGAGGGGGGCCCTTGGGGGGTAACCCCGTTAACCCCGGGCCAAACCCTCCCTACCGCCACACCTCCCCTGCTCAAGGGTCCCTGGTACCCCAGCGGCCTCCCCATGGCCCTGGGATACCACTGGCGCTCTTGACGCACTCAATACGTCCTGAGGGATTGGCCTGGCAAAATTGTCCTCCAGCATTGACCAGTACACAGTGGATTGTAAAGTCCAGTTCCTGCAAAGCCGGGCATTCTCCTTTGCCTCCCTCTGCCCCAGCAGGAGACCAGCTATATAGCACAGACCGTCGCTTTCCTGTCAACCAAGTCTGGGACAGGGTTATGTCACTATTCTGTAGGGACCCTACCTGCCCTGGCTCTGTGCCCACCTGTAGCTGCTCCGCTATACTCCTGACTCTCCTCCCTGGCTGCCTATCTACCCACAGCCCTTCCTTTGGGAACCCGGGGGAATCTGTCAGGGGGGTCACTCCTGGCCCATCATAGCAAGGGACTTTCTGCCTACCTAGCCCATCCCTAGCTTCTGCCAGCTGCCTGACACCCCACTGACCTCTTATCTCCCCCTGCTCCACGGTGCCTCCCTGCCTAGCCTCCCCTAGGCCCAGCACCTCAGCCTGCTGCTTACCTCCCTGCAGCCCACCTGCACTCCTCTCCTCCCTGGGCAATCCTACCCTAGACCCTGGAACTACCTGAGTGCACCTACCTCCCTGAACTTGTCTCCCCCTTACCAGGGATGAGCTCAGGGGCACCTCTCCAGATGCAACCGCCTTAGCGCTTGGCTGGCAGGTATCCCTGGGGTGGCACAAGCCTGCCACTGCCCCGGATACCCCCAGCCCATAGCTAGGCTGCAACAGGGGGTTGCTGATCTGAGAAACCCCCTGGGGCTCTGCCAGGGTAACGGGAAACTCTAGCGTCACTACCTGATGCTTTCCCTCCCTGGCTACCACTAGCCCTCCTTCTCTCACTGAGATCTGCTGCTGGCTACCTACCTGCAGCCTCCCCTCACTCCGCTTCTCCCTAGCTAATCCTAGCCTGGACCCTAGGGACACCTGAGTGAGGCCATCTCCCTGACACTGTCTCCCCATTACCGGGGATGAGCCCAGGGGCATCTCTCCAGATGCAACCGCCTTAGCTCTTGGCTGGCAGGTAATCTGGGGGTGGTCTAACTGTGCCACAACCCCTGGTATCTCCAGCCCATAGCAAGGCTGCAACAGGGGGTTGCTGATCTGAGACACCCCCTGGGGCTTTGCCAGGGTAACGGGGAAAACTGGCTGGCTCACTCGCTGCCTTCCCTCCCCGGTTCCCACTGGCCCACCTAACCCTCTCCCAGGCAATCCTACCCTAGAGCTGGGTGCTAACGGGGCTAGCCCCTCTCCCTGAAGCTGTGCCCCCATTACCGGAGATGAGCTCAGGGTTGCTGGTGCAGATGCACCCACCTTAGCTCCTGGCTGGCAGGTAATCTGGGGGTGGTCTAACTGTGCCACAACCCCTGGTACCTCCAGCCCATAGCAAGGCTGCAACAGTGGGGCTCTTAACTGAGAGTCCCCTTGCTGCTCTGCCCAGGTAATAGGGAAGCCTGGCGGCCCTACAAGCTGCCCTTCCTTCCCCTCCCCTGGTAACTGGTGCGGGCTACCTACCTGCAGCCTCCCCTCACTCCGTTTCTCCCTAACTAATCCTAACCTGGATCCTTTGGACACCTGAGTGAGGCCATCTCCCTGACACTGTCTCCCCATTACCGGGGATGAGCTCAGGGTTGCTGGTGCAGATGCACCCACCTTAGCTCCTGGCTGGCAGGTAATCCGGGGGTGGTCTAACTTTGCCACAACCCCTGATACCTCCAGCCCAGAGCAAGGCTGCAACAGTGGGGCTCTTAACTGAGAGTCCCCTTGCTGCCCCGCCAAGGTAATGGGAAATCCTGACTGCCCTACCAGCTGCCCTTCCTTCCCCTCCCCTGGTGCCCCTATCTCCTGCCACCCCCCAGTCACCCCTAGAGTGAAACAACAGGGTACAGTCATAGGGAAACATAAGTCAGAGTCAGTCTGCGACTTGGTCTGGCTTACCTTGCTGGTCCCCGCAGAGACCGCCGCCTTCGTTGGTCCCAATTGCAGGGGGACTGGAGCGGCCGCCGCCGGCCCCATCTGGGCTGGGCAGCACCGGGCCGCTGCCGCAACAGCGCCCGGGTTGGGTACAGGTAAAACGGTGCAGGACAAGGGTCCCAGGTCTTTGTGGAGGAACACAGCACCATGCAAACTTGGTAAAATAACCCCCTCCCGCAACCCCTGTCCCTCCCCCCGAATAAAACTGCCGCCGGCAGGATGCCGGAGTGGCGGCGTCTTCTCTGCCGCCGCCGCTGGTTCTCCGCCGGGATCAGGTGGATGGCCGCTGCTCTCCGCCACTGTTGCTGATGCAGCCCGTCCAGGTTCTCCAGGAGACGTCCCGAGGAGGGTTGTCGCCCCGGCTGGGCGGGAGCCATCAGAGGATGCCGCTAACTGGGTCATCTTTTCCGCAGCTCGTGAGCGTTGGCCCTGAGGGGCTTCTTCGCTTGACCGCGCACGGTCAGGGCACTGGGCATTATTGTGGCCCATTGGTTGGCAGTGCCGCAGCAACTGCCGGTGCTTCTCCGCCACCGGTGGACTAACCCCAGCAAGGGGCAACGGAGTCCAGAGCGGAGTTGCCTGAGCGCCGGGCTCATTCCAGAGCTTCTCTGCCGCCGGTGGACTAACCCCAGCAAGGGGCAACGGAGTCCAGAGCGGAGAGGCTTGAGCGCCGGGCTCTGGGAGGGGATAAGTGGGTCGGATCATCGCCAGCTTCAGCTGCTCGAGCCGCTCAGCCGGGGACATCTCTCCCTGCGCAAACATCAGGGCCAGCAATTCTGGGTAAAATGGACTGGCCGCCGCAACGGCCAATACCTCTCCTGGTGCAAGACCACCCGCTCCCTCCACAAGTCTCTGCCATCCCGGAGCTGGGTCCCTTCCCTGCTCTCCGGGCGGTGTGATGGTTACAGCAGCTGCAGCTGTGGATCTTTGCTCAGCCTGCCGGGTTTCATGCTCACCGATTGCTGTCTCTCTCTCAGCCTTGCTGGCTGCTGCTCCCCGCGCCGACTTGATGCACTCCTCTGGTCTCAGTGCCCGGCTCCAGTCAGACGGATGGCCGGCACTTTGGTTCTGGAGGAAATGCTTCTCACAAGTAGTGGAACAGTGAGGAGGTGCCATATCTTGTGTTATATGTTGTACACTGTGTGTTCAATATCTTTAGTCCCAGGAACTTGCAATTACCATCAAGTTCCCACTGGATCACAGTACCCTGCAGAATACTGTAATCCAGGTCCAGTTCAGTCCCGCCAGCTGCCACCAGTTAATTACAAGCCTGTCACGAGAGCTTGCGACAGGCTGTAATTTACACCAAAACTATATATAAATATATATATATACTTGGGTTTGAACTGGGACGAGACTTAGATATGATAAATAGAATTTATTCCTTGATAAAGGTGAACACAACAGATTATACAATAACAGGCAAAATATAGACACTTACTTAAAGATTATGGCAAGAAAGCCAGCAGGATCACAGCCTGCCACTTCTCCCATTTGAGTTGACATCACAGCAAAACAGGTAGGACACATGCATGCATGAAGATCATTTGCATGAAGAACAATGAACAGCATGAACAACATGAACACTTGATAGAGGGTGGACAGCTAGTTTATATACTGTTTGTCCCTCTATCTATAACCTTAGGTGCCGAGACGGCTAGCAAATGTCCCTTTGAAGCTTTTGAAGCTAGGTGGTCAGTGTGAAAAGTTCCACTTCCTCTGGTTAATTCCTTTTGTCCGTTGGGCCAAGAATAAGCAATTAGCCACTTAGGGCCTCATGCAGTAAGCGTTGATAAGGGAATTATCACCATTTTATAGCCAAAATTGGGTTTGAGATTCAGTAAGCGCCGATAAGTGCTTGATTTCGCCAGGTTTCGGAGCCGATTATTTTGTTATGGCCAGTCGGCTGCCGATAAGCCTGTTTTCGCCACTGATCGCCACTTTTTTAAATCGGCTGGATTCAACAAAAAAAAACAGCTTATCGGGGCTGATCGGCACTACGAAATTGAGATGTTATGGCCGATTTCTCCCGCCAACTAAAGTTGGCAGTTTGGACGGGAGAACAATCGCTAAGGCTGCCGGAACAGCACTTAGAAAAAAAAAATCTTCTGTACATCAATGGAGTCAATGGAGCGGGGACGTATAACAGTATAGTACTGTTTACGTTTCATTGCTCACAATACAAAGGGGATTTGCATTACAGTGTGGGGGCATTCCCTGCATTGTGTCACAGCTGACGTGTATTATTTGCATAACATTATACTTTTACATGTTTTCAGCATTTGCGGGTCACATTACTCATCATGTGATGATGTGGCAAGGGAAAATACTATACTCAACTCTTAAAGGAGAACCTCACATCATAGCACACATTTTACTGAAGTGATCGACAATTGTTTACATGATGTTACACATGTCACACATGTCACACATACACAGTATATTCATGTTCCTTTACATTACACAATGCTTGTAATGTGTCACGCATCTTTAAACGTTCATGTACATCTAAATTCTCATGTTTACATCTAGGTTTGGTCCTCCCTATTTTCATGACGTCACTTATTGGACGCGCAATCACATTGCATGTTTACATTATAACCGTTGCATTACAAGCACTTCAACCTAACTTATACACACATGTACAGTAATTCATCATTGGGACACCTTGTAAACTCATTCTATAGCAACTATCCTCATTACAGAAATGCATGCATATGCACACGACTATTCATTGTTGGCAACATGTCACAATAACATGGCTAATTACACATGTTACACAAAACTTTTCCCACATCAATCTCAGCCTTTTTGTCTCATTACATGACTGACTCTTGCGTTCACAAGTTTTACATGCATTGCACATGCAACTATTTATTTGCAAGCAATGTTTGTACAAAGCTTCACCTCACATCATTGGCAAATATCATCATTCCCTGCAGAATACACACAACAACTGCACACAGCTTGCCACACAAGTACTTTATTATGTTAATGTAAAACCTTGCATTTTACTATGTCACCTGACATCATCACATACCTATTTAAAGGACGCCCATTACCTGCTCATTCACAGCTACTCATTTCAAAATGTTGAGATTGTTTAGGAGACGGAGGAACATTCTTTTCTATGACATGCTTGCTGATGAAGAGAATGACTTAGGGCAAGGGAGGGACACACCGAGGGACAGTGACAGGGACAGTGACGCGGATACGACAGGGACAGGGAGAGGGACAGGCCGAGGGACAGGGAGAGGGACAGGAGATCAGAGGAGAAGACAGAGGAGACAAGTTGTGCCTCGTCCGCGTCTGTACAGGGAGAGAACCCTGTTAGATGGGATGAGTGAGGAGGAGATTGTAAGTCGCTATCGTTTGAGTTCAGCAGCAATCTTATCTCTTTATCAGGAGATAAGGGGAGATTTAGATTTTTTCACAGCCAGAGGTCGTGCAGTCCCTGGGCTTGTTAAAATGCTGTGCTCATTACATTATCTTGCTTCCGCGTCATACCAGACAACTGTGGGCATAGTGGGCGAGTCTCGCAATCTACATTCTCGCGGGCCTTGACTCAGTTTCTCTATGCACTCAATAGACGCGCAAGGAATTATATTCATTTTCCTACAGAGGCGACAGAGTGGCTGGAAGTCAGGACTGGCTTTTATAATATAGCAGGGATACCATGTGTGCTGGGTGCAAAAGATTGCACACATGTTGCTTTGATTGCACCTAGTCAGAGTGAGCATGTGTACCGCAATCGTAAGCACTACCATTCACTCAATGTACAGGTGGTATGTGATGCGACGATGAGGATAATGCATGTGGTACCCAAATTCCCTGGTTCCAGTCACGATTCCTCTATCCTGAGGAACTCTTCAGTCTTCCATGCGTTCGAAGAGGGACATTTTGAACATGGTTGGCTGCTGGGTGAGTACACATTTACATGTTCTAACACAAAACACATTTTTATTTAGGAATGTTGGCATTGTACAATTTGATCACTAATGTCAGCTTATGTGTGCTCCATTCATTATAGGTGACTCAGGATACGGAATTAGGCCGTGGCTCTTGACTCCGGTGCTAAACCCTCAAACTGAAGCAGAGGAGAGGTACAATGCAGCCCATATCTCTACAAGATCTGTTATAGAGAGGACATTTGGCCTACTCAAGACCAGATTTAGGTGTCTGGACAGAACTGGTGGGGCTCTTCTATACAAGCCTCAAAAAGTGTCTGATATTATCCTTGCCTGTTGCATTTTGCACAATGTTGCACTCAGGCACAATGTACAATCAGACCTAGCTGAGCCTTTGGTAGACGAGCATCCCACCCATGTAGCTGCTGAAAATGAACAAACAGCCAGTGGTGGCCAGACACGCCAGAATCTCATCAATTCATTTTTTTCTTGTAAGTAAAAACATATATGTTTCAAGTTCTACTTTTATACTTACATTATGTTATCTTAACAATAATGTTTTTTTATATAACCTTCTGTTAGGACACAGATGAATATGGGTTGCACACCTTTCTTCTCTCTGCTGTGTGCACAAAGGGATGTGGCACCGGTATGTTATTGTTGCACAGGTTATATAATCCCTCTTCAATTGTACTTTAGTTGTGTGTATGTGAATACAACTGGTGTAACAAAGCACTAATATTTTAGCATTGTGTTGTTCCTTATGCTAACACAATACACATATTATGCCCATACTTATTCATGCTTCTAGTATGCTTACATACAATGTTATTGGTGCAGTGTAACATGTACATCCATATGATGTGTACACCAGGCTCATTTACATTTTGAATTTGATTAAATATACATGGTGTTGCACATTTAACACCAAATACACACTTTGCTGTGTTGTTTACGGTACTGAAGATGGCATGTCAATGTTTGCAATTTATATATTGTTCCTTTGCATTATAGGTATATCTCCAGTATGACTGATCATGGTATGTATATTTGCTGACATGTCTCATAAGATGTGCCTACCTCAATCTTACTATAATTATTTGAAGTAAAAACACAACATATTGGTTTAAAGACAAATGTAACATACATGTACTTTCTGTATCATGTATATGCATTTAGCTACTCTTGAGCCTTCATGTGCATTGTATTAGAAAATGATTACTCACATTTTATCACATTTTATGTATGTTTCCTTATAAATTCCATTAATGTAATATAGAGCTGTTTGGAGAAAAGGGGATAACTGTACTTATTTGTTTACTTACGGGAGCTCATTCATCACGGATGAAATTGACTGATCATAACACTCCATGCATGAATGCCTGTAATCACAACAATGCGTACTACATCTTATATTTAGCAATGTAGGTGTTTTTTAATGCTAGGAATTAATAGTCAACATGAATTTAAATTTGTGACATGTGTATGTATAAGTCACACGTGTGTGGATGTGTCCTACATGTACCAAGTGTAAAACTGTGAACAGAAAACACTATTTTGTTGCAAATGTTACTGTCATTTAGCATTTCTAATTTACCTATATGACAATGTTGGTAATATTTTTGCAATATAATTCACGTCACTTCATCATTATCATGATGATAATTATCAAGTATTCTCACAATTGTAACGTCAATCACGTGCACATTAGCATAGACACACTTTTTAAGACAACTGTTTGTGTCTGTATCAATTTGTGTAGGATCCATGTATAACACCGACAAATGATAACACCAGCTTTATTATGGTAGCTTATATCATCATATTGACTATACGATGTATTTTTAGAAAGTTTAATAAACACAGTAAACTATAGTTAGTTAGGTTAATGAAATATACACAGAAACGTACTTCATTACATGATGTTGATGTCATATTCAGAACATCATGCATTGTAGGGGACCACAACATCTGGCCAATAACATTAATTGCTACAGTCCCAAACCATTTTATCAACATACCCATGTAACAAGAGATTTTTAACAATAAAGGGCTAGTTGGTTGTAAGTGTCCTTTACATTGGGAGAAGGAGTGGCTCAGTGAGTAAAGACACACACTGGCACTGAGAGTTTGAAGCAGGGGAGTCTGGTTCAATTCCCGGTGTCGGCTCCTTGTGATCTTGGCCAAATCACTTTATCTCCCTGTGCCTCAGGCGGCCAAAAATAAATTGTAAGTTCCACGGGCCAGGGACCTGAGCGTGAAAAATGTGTCTGTAAAGCGCTGTGTACAACTAGCAGCGCTATACATGAACATGCTCATATTATAATTATTATTATTATTATTATTATTATTATTATTATTATTATTATTGTTACATAGTTTCGACAGTCATACGTTCCATTACACAATAGAATACACAAATGTGTTAGCAGAGTGGGAATGGTTGTTATATATAAAACACACCATGCCATAAAATGATAGTAGTCATTAAAGAACACAGAATAAAAATTCATGAGGCACTATTTTGCAACATCATTATGTTAATTAAGTGCTTATGCAATATAGGCATAAGTGTATCACATTTTTAATTGTTTGTTAATAAGCGCTGCAAGCAATATAAAATTAGTTCCATATGTAGTATAGTAGTCGGTGGCTCCTCCTCACAATCATCTCATATAAAGGTAGACTCTTCTGAAATCATACATTGATCCGATTGTATCTTCCCCGACATCTCTGAAATACAGCAAACACATGATGGTCAAAGATGGCACCTTACTATATATGTATCCGTGACAACGCGTTACACAGCTCTATATGATTGTGTACATACACACGTCACTCACTTATATGTTAGAAGTACAAGTGTACATCAGTATGTAATGTTTCTTTAAATTTGTAGCAGGCATAACTATGTATATGATGTGAACGTTGCCTGTATACTGAAAAATGTGCGCGCACATCTTAGTGTGCGCACGCACTTCACGCTTGGCTGCACTAACTGTTTGCGCATGCGCAAAACAAAGCGTACGTTGTGCGTTCAATACATCTTGAAAATATCATTAAACATAAAATCTTTATTTCAAATACAATGAATACGAAACTACATTCGTTCTAAACGAGTACATCTGTATTCTTTTTAAACAGATGTGTTTGGACAGAAAGGACGGCCGATAACACAATGCGCAAATGCAATACGTGTGACGTCATGTTAAACCAGCGTGAAACGCACGCTAACACTCCTCCCACTCAATTAACATTCGGCTAACGCCCAGTGTACGCCCCCACTGTATGACACACTGCAGTTACCGTTACTATAACAAAACATGACAGCCAATAGGCTTTGAGGCGCGCACGTCGCTTGGGGGCGGGACATACATCCGTAATCCTTTTTAAGGACGCCTTGGGCCATGACAAGGGTCCCACGTCATACGTGGTGGACCCGCTTTTAAATGTTGTAGATGTAGCATGATAACAAAACAGGTATGTGTTAGAGTTATGGTAAAATGTTGCTAATATGTTTAAAGTGATAGGAAAGTACGTATTTTTATTCCGTCAGCAATGTGTACTAGTCTTTCAGGTTCTACTATATTGTATTCGGAAACAATTTGTTTGTGATCGCTACATGTTATGCAGTCTGCTATGTTACGCTGTATCCACGCATTGAAAGGGAAAATGGTGGTTAGAAAAAAAAAAAAAATTTAAACGCAGAGTCAACTCATAACGGTTGTTATATTTACCATTCTTCTAGAATTAACTCTTCGTCTGGCTGCAACTAGTCGCTCCAGAAATGCAAGGCTTTTTCATCCACGCTTGACCCACCCGCTGAATCCAGTATGACACACATCTCCTCCATGAAGCGCTCATAGGAATTGCCACTGCTTTCTTCAAACAATTGGTCGGGAGGTATGTTCATTTCTTCGGGTACCCATTCCAATGCATTTTCAGCTGAAAGGCTTGGTACAGAATCATAGTAGTTATGTTCATGTACAATGTGGGTTTCAGGAATGGAGGGTGCAGATATTGCAGCAGCTATCGATTCACACGGAACAGTAGTAGCGGATCCATTGCTATTGGCATTAGGAATAAATATGCCTTTAACCACAATATATGTGCCTTCTTTCACGGTGAAATGTTTTTCTTTGGCAATCTTCCAGAAACCATAGTTGTGTTCTAGCTTATCCTGCACACGTTCAAAAAAGTCATTTGTTGATAAAGTGAATCTTATTGATGAATTAAAATTGCGCGCATGCCGACGGTTTTGGTAATAAGGATATTTTGCTCGAATCAAATCATAGATTTGGCGTGTGCTTGCTTGATGTCCGCAAGTTGATAAAATAGCTTCTGATATCATGTATTTATAACCTAAATTCGGATTCATAATTGTCACCAATTCATCAGCCATTGCAGAGTAGCACAAAAGATGTGTGCAGGTATCTGTTCTTTGCTCATCAAAATGAAACTGCTCAGTGGCTAACAAATTGCTGTGTTTCCTTTTCAAGGTCAACAAAAGTATAAACTGTAACTCCTTATTTCAAACGCCAATTGGATTTCTAGTTATAATTGCTTGAACATTTGTGGTTTGTGATAGCCGCATGTGGGACAAACATGTATCCTTTTTTTATCTCGTTTTTGAAAACATTAGTACACTTTTCATTCAGTAACATTGAGTTTTCTTGCAAAATAACAAAGAGCACTGTGTGAAAATAGTGCTTAGACAGCCATATCAGTAAATACACACATCTGCAAAATGAAATGTTTTTTTCCCACATACATTTCTGTGTGTATTTGAAAGTCTGGTTAAGTCCCTGTCTGCATGAGTTTAAATACGTGTGTATCTATATATATATAAATATATCTATCTCATAAATATATATATATATATAAAGTGTATATTGTACTATATGTATATTGTGTGTATGTGTATGTGTATGTGTATATGTATATATATATATATATATATATATATATATTATATATAAAAAAATAATAATTTTTTTTTTTATATATATATATTATATATATATATATAAAAAAGTAATTTTTTTTTTTTTTTTAAATATTGCTGGAGTACACACAACATATTGATAGCAGTAAGTAGGCCTTGTATGAAACCTATTTAAATGGTGATAAACATGAGTGAATTAAGTAATAAACATTTGTTTGCGCCCAATAATGTTAGAGGCTCACACTTAGTATAGTTGTCAAACATTATGCCTGTATTATTAAAATACTGTGTTTTCACAAGGAAGCATGAAGTGTATGTTTTTTGTAAATACATCTATACCAGTTTAGATAGCACTATATATACACACACACACACACACACACAGTGTGTGTCTGTGTGTGTGTGTGTGTGCATATATCAATACATACTACATATATATTAGTATCAATTCAGAGATGTTCTTGAAACAAGAACACATAAATGATTAAAGGACAACATTACAATGGGCAGCAAAGGTAAGTAATATTTAACACAAAATCCTGCTGTACACGTACAAGAAAGATGTTTGCAGTTAAATAGGTGCTTTTATAATTGCATGAAAATAATATGCACATGCAATGATTACATCAATTAACACACCCAAATGCAATGTTTTGCTGCAAATTCAATGGCAGCTTCTCTAAACTTAGCAACTGGCTCCTGGTGGACCATTACTGAACAGACGATTAAAACATAAATATTTATAACACTATTCATTAATTAGGAGTGTTAACATTTCCAAAACTTCACGTGTACAAGAACATACTTGAAAGTTTGGAAACAACACAGTCTTCAGCATACATACAATAGTAATTAGATAATCTGAAGTCAACAAAACAAGGCCAAAGACATATTTTCTGAATTATAACATTTATTTTTTTTGTTCCTTTTGCGAGCGAGTAACAGGCCTGCTTGTTGTCTCTTGAATTTTCCTTTTTCTTTTGCCACCAACTTTAGGCACAACAGAGCCACTTTGAGTGGCCTCTGGCACTTCACGGGCAGGGCTTGTGGCCAGTGACTCACCTACAGGGCTTTTGGGCAGTGACTATTCACCTACGGGGCTTGTGGCCAGTGACTCACCTACAGGGCTTGTGGCCAGTGACTCACCTACAGGGCTTTTGGGCAGTGATTCACCTACAGGGCTTTTGGGCAGTGATTCACCTACAGGGCTTTTGGGCAGTGACTCACCTACAGGGCTTTTGGGTAGTGACTGTTCACGGACAGGGCTTGTGCCCACTGACACATGTGAGCAAGTTGGTAGACACTGCACAAGTGATGGTTGGTCTGTTTCATGTGTGTCTTTTGTTGTTTTTGACCAAAAACTGGTCAGTAGTAACTGCTTGTGTTTTGTTTTTGTGGGCTCCTTTGTAGGTGTCTGCTGCTGAATTTGTACAGATGGCAGCGGTAGGATGTCATCAGGAACCTGCACAGCAATGTCTGCTACTTGACCGGTAACATTTGGGCCTGGTGAATGAATATCAGATGAATGTGGTGAAAACTGACCTGCATGAACAGATCCTGGCTGGGAGGTGTTGAATTGTGGTACATTAGTCATTCTCCAGTAATTAGCTTGTGTTTGCTGAACAACTAATGCTTCGAATGAGGTGTTGATTTTTTGCAACTGTTTCGGCACTTCAATGAAGACTCTGTGGAGATGTGCCAATTGTGAAACTGTTTCTTCCTGCAGTGCAATCATCCTTTCCAGCACTTTCATGAAGTCAGAATGGCGACGATTTTCTGCTTCCACAATTTTTCCCTCAGAAGCTACAATTGCATCGTATGTCGTATTTGCTGGACGATTTGCCGGTAAAACAGTTTCAATTGGAACGTCTTCATGGTCACTTGCTTCTATTTGTGTGTCTATGGCGGTGGCGTCATTATCATCATCATCATAATCCTCTTCATCATGTTCTACAAATAAATGTACACATTATTAAATGTCATGTTAATCTCTGCTGTGTTACTATGTAATTCTACTGTGTCATAAGTAACAACTAACATGTTTCCATACGTTTTATAACCTCACATTAAAAACTACCTTGACTTAAGAATAATGTTTGGACTCAGTATGAAATATGAGTGAATGAAAACTTGCTGTAAACTCAAAACTCCTACATGATAGTTAACATCACTAACACAATACAAGTTGCCTTACACTTCATTTTCACTGACACTAAGTAATCCTATTTAAAGAAGATGTGCAAAACAAATAATGAACATGACAACATAACATATAGAAGAGCACATATTATATGGCCACCAACTGATACACTCACCTTCTAGGTGTGTTGAGCTGGCTGACCCAGGTGAAGACACTTGTTCAGTCTCAGGTGACACATGTCCTTCAGGGGCAACTATATATAACAATAACATAAGTTTTACATTTACATGTGTAAATATTGAACAAACAGTTATTGTATGTTCTGTATTTATGAGTACCTAACAGCATCATTTCCTTAACCCAAAATGTGTGTGTGAAAGTGAACATAAATAGTTGTAATAACAATGTACATGCCTGTGTACTTAGAAGTTTTGAGTTCCCTAACATACAACATACTATGGTTCTGCAGTAATGCGTGAGGAAAAATACATTAAATTTGTACATAAAAATCATATGTTGTGTAGTGATATCAGTATCATAATGTACATAACTATCATGAGATGACCATTCACAATGGTTATCATGAAGGTGGTCATATTGCAAAAAGTGTTGTTTTTGGTAGAGGATATGTGTGGTACATTAATATAAGATGTGGCACACATGAATGTGGCTGTGACTAAACAAGACAACACATGCAGTGTGTGATAATGTGTCGTTGATAGTAGTAGTTCAACTATAGATATGAGTGAACTAATGTGTGACGTACGGTTTGATAAGTAATGAGTTGTTGGGGCATTTAGTAGCTAAAGTGAAGCTTTCAAATGAGTGTGATTAACTTCAGTTGTGCTAGTCAGGTTGTAAGAACGGTATTCCCTTCCCCAAAAAGCCTAATCAGCCACACCTTTCAATTACTTGAAACAGGTGAAAATGGTGTGAACTAAGTTGCCCCTAAAATGAGGCTGTAATTAGTGTGTGTGCTGAACCCCACCCCCTCTGTTGAAGTGTATGCTGTGATGAGATATTAATTGCAGCTGCTTTAACATAATGGTAGATGAGCTAAATAGTCGTGTGCAGTTTTTAAGTTATGAAAACAATGACATAAAATATGATACGTGTGCCTCATTATGCTGTCTGTATATGACTTAAAGCAAAAATGGACCTTTTCATAAACAACTATACTGCACCGACACACTTTATTCGAGCAAATACCCGGTATGTACCTGGCAGATACCTGGAATGCGCCGCTCCTCACCTCTAACAAGCCCCGTTGCATTTGCCTTCCCAGCCTGGGTTCATGCCTGGCTGATGGGCGGCTGATCTGTTAAATGATAATGATTAGGATTTAATAGGCTGCAATGCTTCAGGTGTCTACAAGATGGCATAAATTCATGAATTGTAATGCAGTATATATATATATATTGTGCAGTATTGCAGCCAGCGGGAATAAAATGCTTCAATCCCTGCTTGGAAAATAACTCAATGCACTCGGGCAGAAAACAGTCACAAACCTCAATACACCCGGGTATACCCGAATTCGTGGGACTAGCCAAGCTCGAATAAAGTGTGTCGCCAGTGTAGATGTGTTAGTGCAAGGGATGTTTGTAGGCCGTTGCATGCAATATATTTGATGCATGCTTAAAATAGGCAGCAATGTCATGTTTGTCGGAGTAAAATAAATAAAATACACAATAATATTCTAAATATTTCTGTTCTGTACCTGTAGCTAGTAATAATTTCTCATTAACATGTGTTACACATGTGTACTACCCTGTTGTTCCCCATCTTCGCCCACCATCAATTGCTTCCACTGCAGCAATGCATTTTGGGAATTCACATGTAAATGAGCACGCAATGGCACGTGCTATATTAGTTACTGCTTTTAGTAGGACTACAACATATATGTCTATTTTGAGATATATATATATACAGAATCAGACATATACATATATAGATGCAGGTATGCTTATATTGTGAAGACAGTATAAAAAGCAGTGTAACTATGCAAAATAACTGTAAGCAACGACACGCCTAGTACAGTAATATTTCTCACCTGGTGGAAATTGTGAGGGGTAAATTCCTATATCACGGTCACCAGGTAAGCCTTCCACGACGACGGGAAGTAATTTTGCCCGAAGCAGCTCCTCCAATGGACTTAATATGAGACGTTGTGGTGTGGGCCCACCTCCAGTGCCAGTAGCATGCACGCGTTGGTGTTGTATTTTCTTTTTCAATTTGGACCTAATATCATCAAATCTCTTGTGACAATTCCGCTTGTCCCTCACATGATTCCCACACGCATTGACACCAATGACTATTGTGTCCCACATTTCTTTTCTGCTTGCTGAACTTGTCCGCCCTTGAAAAACATATAAAATATATGAGGTAAATGAATAATAATATAAGCACCAGTTTCCTACACTGCTAGCTGTTCCAAGAGATAGCAAACATGCTGTTTTATGTGTAATATGTGAAGCACATGAGCATTCACTACTAAACCTATACATGTAAGCAAGGTTGCATTCATATTGTATGCAGTTATGGCAAATTGACTGCCTGTGTTTAGTTGTCCTTGTAAGGCATGATAAAAAGCTGTGTTTCCAGACTAATTAACATAGAAAGATATTGTGAAGCCATATTTGCATATGAACAAAACTCAGATGACCTAGGATCACATGTATTTGAATAATAAATGTAAAGGTACACTTACCTAGTAAATGTCCATAGATACTGTCATAGTGCTCCAGAATGCCAGTGACAAGAGCTGTATTTTCCTGGTCATTGAAGCGAGGATTACGTGGCTTCTCCACACGTTTCTTCCGAGCAGGTTTAGGGTCAGAGCTTGGCTGGTGCTGACTGGACTCTCCTTCTTCCAATGGAAGAGCCTCCAAAAGCTGCCCACCAGCAAGCACGCCACCACCATCCACCCCATCAGCAACTGCGCCACCAGCAGCACTCCCAGCACCAGCACTCCCACTCCTAGCACCAGCACTCACACTCCTAACACCAGCACTCACACTCCTAGCACCAGCACTCACACTCCTAGCACCAGCACTCCCAGCACCAGCACTCCCACTCCCAGCAACAGCACTCCAACTCCCAGCACCAGCACTCCCACTCCCAGCAACAGCACTCCCACTCCCAGCAACAGCACTCCCACTCCCAGCAACACCACTCGCAGCACCAGCACTCCCACTCCCTGCAACACCACTCTCACTCTCAGCAACATCACTCCCCTGAACAGTACGTTCACTCCGACGCGTACTCCCACGAGTAGCACTCCCACTCCCACCAGCATCACTCTTCCCACGCTTTGCGGGCATACTTCCAGCACTCACAAAAAACAGACAAGAAATGTACAGCCAATCACACGAAACACTTCCACATATAAAACAAGACAAAGATGTAAACAAAACAACAATGGACAAAGCTCACCCAATACACAACAAGTCTCTCAGTCAATATGCAAATGTTCAAACAGCCAGCTCTGTGCGTCTCTCTCTCTCTCACTCCCAACAACACAGAGAATGAATAGCAGTACACGTTGCCTTTAAATATGGCGCGCAATCCAAAACATGCTTGTTTCGCCTGATTCAGCAAGATTTGTGATTGGGCAACCTAACAGCACCCCGCCACGCACGCCGATACACCTGTGTGTGATCGGCTAATCATCGTGAGAGTGGGCGGATTTGTTTTCGGGTTGATTTTGAATGTATTCGGCACTTACTGCATACGGAGAGGAAAAAACGCCAATAACATGACTAATCGGTAAGATTGCCGATTTCACATAATCGACGCTTACTGCATGAGGCCCTTAGTCTTTGATGATCAGGTTTGTAAATTCTCCTTTCCTGCTCATCACATAGCAGGGGGGCTGCAGTTTCTCAGACTCAACCAAAATTTCATATTTACTGCAAATCATTGCATAACTTCCGTTCCGTAATACACACAGTCCGGTGAGATATATTAATACGGCCGGGGGCACCTGACGGTCGCAGAAAGACCAAAAATTACATTGTAATATGAACATTAATAGAGATATTAATATCTGGCATTTAGCCGCAGGTACCTATACAGGGTTTAGACTCCCCAAGATCGGCTGACCCCCGCCAATACACTTATGTAATTCTTAGCCGGTTCAGCCAAGGACATCTCATAGTATTCTTATATTTAATAAAGTTACTCACTTTTGATATCCTGTTGGGGGTAGCCCCCCCCCCTTGGCCCCATCAATAAAACCTTTTGAAGTGGGCTATTGGCTTTTCGCATAACCAATTAGGTCAGTTACCTATTGATCAGGGCGATGTATCACACCTCTCTGTTGATATACACTTCCAGTGAATAGACTCACGTGAATACTCATATGAGGCACCATTTGGTTCCTTACGCATTACAAAGACAGGCATTCTGCCTGTACATTAGCACACCATTAGCATTCTGCCGGTGTATTTCAAAAACTGCAAAAAGTCACTTTATCCAAAATATATGTCCCTCTTATGACAAAGTTATATTTTTAATATGTGTGTACTTGGGGGGTGACCCGGAGGCTGTACCCCAAGGCTCAGAATACCTTGCTGGCAGGCAAGACAGGTTAAAATATTCCCCTCATGTTCCAGACATCCCTGCCCTGCAGCTATTCCTCATAAGAGGCCACCCATACAAGGCAATCCACTTATACGCTGATACAAGCAGTTGCAGGCCCATGAGGCAAAGGGAATAAACAGATAACGCATTAACTAGCCCACTGGGCTTACACCATTAACCCCTGATGACCCAGTGTGTGTGTTATGCAGGTACTGATAAACCCAGACATTACAATGGGACAGGGACACAGGGGAGAATACATTTACAGGTTATAACAAGGGTAAAATCACATTTCTGGGCCTCAGCCCAGTTAACCCCCTGGCGACGTTAGAGGGGGGCCCTTGGGGGGTAACCCCGTTAACCCCGGGCCAAACCCTCCCTACCGCCACACCGACCTGCACATGATCCGTCCGGGCTCCGTAGGCGTGCTTTCTCCAGAAAGATGATAAAGTGGAAAGGGGAGAGCACAGCTCCTGATAGAAAAAACGGGGAACCAATATTCTTTGATAAAGCGCCCAGTGCGTGAAACGCATAAGAGGACTACTTTTTTTTTTTTGCGACTGCAATGTTGCTAGTGGTTCCGTGATTAAACCTGTTTTATCAGCATTTTGGATTGGTTCCCCGTTTTTTCTATCAGGAGTTGTGTTCTCCCCTTTCCTGTCCTTCAGGCTACCTATAGTCGCATTTGAGATTTTTCACTTACCATCACCAAATTGGTTGTTAAATACCCTGACTGCACCATCATTCTTTCATATTCCACCACTCTGCCATTTTGGAACTATTAAAGTCTAGACAGCCATTGTCCGAGAATTACAATATATAATATTCCACTTAATTAAAGGTGATAGAACATACACCTTAGCGCATACATGTAGGAGTGTGCCCAATGTCAGGAGGTGGTAGAACCAAGATTTCCTATCTGCTTTAATCCAAATGTTGGCATATATGCGATTTTACCAATTTTCAGAGCTTAGTCAATTTAGGCGTATGAGCTTCTGACGATATTAGGAATTCCTAAAGACAGCACAGACAAAATAAAACAAACATTTCATTAGCCTTGAACAATAATTGTTATTAACTTATGATTTGTATAAAATGCAAGTATAAATAGGTCTACTAAGATACAGTACAAACACTTTTCAATCTTACTGCCCATAAAATATTAGTGCTTCCTACGCATATACTTGATTAATCAACAGAGTGGGCGTCTTCAATCTATCAGCACTCAGAATATTGTTTATTTTATTTGGTTGATAACCAACTAGTCTGGCAGCCTCTCTCATTACTGCTGTGGACCAGCGTGAGAGAGAAATATGTTTGCTTTAAAGTTTCTCTCTCTATAAAGATGTAGTCAGCAGCTATGCTGTGTTTTATGTTAAAAATGCATGTCAGCCATTAACAGCGAAATATACTAAGCTGTGCTACATGCCTTGCCGTCTGCTGCCAACTTAAATGGGCTATAACCTGCGGCCATAAGGCTGAACAATAATAATTATTGTCCTCAACGTTTGCCAACAAATGGATCATATGTTTAACAGGTACTTGTGGCCTTGAAATATTATCTTGAAAACACTTTGTCGAGCACTTAAATAATGCAAAAGTTAGCTTCCAAAACAGCAAAACAAATAAAACGCATTATGAAGCATGTTTAAGAGAACACAGTAGGGGCGCCGTGCTGTCCCGACAGATGCGAAAGCAACACTGGACTTCCCTGTAGCATTGTAATATAGAGACGCCTTCATAGGACTCTTGTGAGTGCGATTCTAATTTTATAAAAATGGACTGGATGTTAAGAGCAAATAAATCATTGGATTTTAAAGATTGTATGAAAAGGATTGTAATCGACAACCAAATATATTAGAGGCTATTTTACAGGAAGAAATCTTGTGAGGGGAGACAGAGGAGCGATTAAAAAAACAAAGATTTAGACATATTGTACTATTTTTTAAATCTTTTTGTCTTTCCCTTAGTAAATAACGTTGATGAGGGAGTGGCTGGCAGAGCATGAAGACATCAAGTTACGTCTGAAAAACAATAAAAACGTATTGTATTGTATGTATTGTATGACTTTATTTATATAGCGCTTCACAGTAGTAATAATGTGGTAATCAAATAAATAACAGATAATATAAATAACAGGTCATGGGAGTAAGTACTACAGGCATAAAAGTAATATTAAGGAAGAGGAGTCCCTGCTCCAAGGAGCTTACATTCTAATTGGTAGGTAGGAAGAACGTACAGAGACAGTAGGAGGGCATTCTGGTAAGTGCATCTGCAGGGAGTCAAGCTTTATGTATCATGTGTATAGTTGTAGCCTTGTTTCCTCTTGGCTACTAATTTTCCCTGCCTAAAACATAAGCCCTAGTACCAGTGCAGGCAGTGTTAGGTTTAATCTCGGGTTTCCCTGCAGTAAGCAGCTTCTTGAGTGAAAGGGGGGTCTGGGTCTGAGGCCTGTGTGCTGCCCTATCAGGGGCTCGGAACTAAGACCTTCCCCCTGGGTCCAAAAAGAGCTGCAGAGCCTAAATTTGGTGGTTCTGGTAGTGTTCCTGAAGAGTTCTGATTATTGGAGAGAACCTCTCCTTAGAGGAGAGGGGAACTAACCCTTTCTAACCCTTATTCAGCTAGGGAATAAGAGAGCTAAGGATAGACCCTTGGGGCCTCCAGCTCCCTGCGTTGAGTCCAGGGACCCATGCAAGAAGTGTACCTGTTGTATGCTGTTCAACAATAAACATGTACCTGTTGTATGCTGTTCCTGTTTTATCCTCCTGCCTGAGAGTGCAGTTCATCATGGGGAGTAGAAGAGAGTTTTCTTGCAGGGACTGCACCCAGTTCTGCTGGGGCCTGCGGGCAATGGAGATGCTGCACCAAGGAAAGAACTGAGAAGACCCCTAAAGCCTGTCCTGTTCGTTCCCACTACCACCGGCGGACCCTCCGTATCCTGTAAGCCTAGCAGGTGAGCAGCACAAAAACACTAGGTAACAGTGAAATCTCCCGGAGGGTGGGGGAAAACCTGTTAAATAATATTAGCCATCGTGCTACTCATATGCTTCTTTAAGCAAGTGTCCCTTAAGGTGGGTCTTAAAGGTGGATAAAGAGGGTGTTAGTCGGGTATTGAGGGGAAGGTCATTCCAGAGGTGTGGGGCAGTCAGTGAGAAAGGTTTAAGGTGGGTGAGGGCTTTAGATACAAAGGGGGTACAGAGAAAACTTCCTTGAGCAGAATGCAAGGGTTTGGACTGTGCATAGTGAGAAATTAGGGCTGAGATGTAAGGAAAGGCCAAAGAGTGTAAAGTGAGGATGAGAATTGAGTGCGAGATGAGGGATTTGATAGGAAGCCAGTACAGGGATTTCAGTAGGGGAGACACTGATACAGATTTAGGAAAGAGTAGAGTGCTTCTGGCAGCAGCGTTTAGGATAGATTGTAGGGTAGACAGGTGAGAGGCAGGAAGGCCGAACAGCAGGAGTTACAGTAATCGAGACGGGAAAGAATGAGGGCCTGAGTCAGAGTTTTAGCAGTTGAGAAACAGAGGATATTGCGTATCTTTGTAATATTGCAGTGGAAAAAGCGAGGTTTTAGAAATGTTTTGAATATGAGGGGCGAATGTGAGAGAGGAATCGAGTGTGACTCCTAGGCAGCGTGCTTGGGCTACTGGGTGAATGATAGTACTTCCAACAGTAACGTGGAAGGAGGTAGTAGGGTCAGGTTTGGGAGGAAGTATGAGGAGTTCGGTTTTTGCCATGTTAAATTTAAGTTGGCGGATGGCCATCCAAGATGATATCGCAGGGAGACATTAAGAAACTTTTCTTCTGTACAGCAGGTGTAAGGTCAGTGGTTGAAAAGTAAATGTGTTTGTCGTCAGCATAGGGGTGATATTTAAACCCAAGGGATGTGATTAGGTCACCTAGAGAGAGTGTGTACAGAGAAAAGGGGTAACCAGGGGGCTTAACCTTTATTTTATAGCCTAGTTACCCCCTCCCATCACACATATTCATTGCTATGTATAAATAGATTACTAGCTGTATAAGTAAGGTGTACACTGGCGACACACTTTATTCGAGCTCGGCTAGTCCCACGAATTCGGGTATACCCGGGTGTATTGAGGTTTGTGACTGTTTTCTGCCCGAGTGCATTGAGGTATTTTCCAAGCAGGGATTGAAGCATTTTATTCCCGCTGGCTGCAATACTGCACAGTATATATATATATACTGCATTACAATTCATGAATTTATGCCATCTGGTAGACACGCGAAGCATTGCAGACTATTAAATCCTAATCATTATCATTTAACAGATCAGCCGCCCGTCAGCCAGGCATGAACCCAGGCTGGGAAGGCAAACACAACGGGGCTTGTCAGAGGTGAGGAGCGGCGCATTCCAGGTATCTGCCAGGTACATACTGGGTATTTGCTCGAATAAAGTGTGTCGGTGCAGTACAAGAAAAACACCTATTTGCTGGAAACCCGAACTTTGGATAAAAGGTAGACCTGCATTTATTAAAATGAGAACACCATTAATTGTCGGCTTTTCTTTACATCATGTCTTAGGAAAAAGGAAATTAACTCAGACTAGTGCCCAGTGCCACGTGAGATAAAAATAAAATATTTCCTATCATTTACGATTTACCGCTTCAGCAGAAAATCTTAGCAGTTGCAGGTTGTGGAAATATACACCCATGCCTCAGCTCATCTCTTAATTGAAAGATTAGTGTGCAAGGTACACTTGATTCTAGATGATACTAATTAAATAGTAGCTGTATAGGAAAAATGGCATGTTTATTACTGTCCCTTATCTTCTGAAATGGTAAATCAGAAGATATTTGCCTGCCACATATGCACTAAGGATTTGTATTGGGATACAGAGATACTGTCCATGAAATATTAACTGATGAATCATCACATTATGTGATTATTTATGTAAGGCCTGTTATGCACCGTTCAAACATTAGGGCTCTCTTTGAAATGAGTCATTACATAAAATATGTAGCAGGATCTGTGAAGAGGCTTATTTAATGATCTGTCATATGGGTTGAATAAAAGGTCATTTTTATTAACAAACGATGAATAGGACCAAAGAACCATCTTTCTTTGCTGTGCGATGTAATACCCACAAAAGCAAGCATACAACTACTTTCTATGCTAATGCTTTGGATGTCCTCTTAGCACATTATAACTTCCAATGGCCACCAGCAATGATTTAATTTTCACCAACTATAAATCAGCCTGCTTTTGGGTCTATAAGTTCTAGACCATTCAATACTTAGCAATTTAGATAACTAATATGATGGAAAGATTTTTGCTCTGAATGCGATTACTTTAAAATGGTAGTGTGGGGTACAACAACTTGGTTTATAATGATCTAAAGACTTCCATGTATAAGGTACAGTAGATCAAGGGTGCTCAGCTCCTGTCCTCAATCACCTTGAACAGGTCAGGTTTTCTGGATATCGCAAATTCAGCACAGATGGCTCAATCAGTCCCTGCTTCAGCACAGGTGGTTCAATCAGAGGCTCAGTCAAAGACTTGTCTTACCCCATAATAGCACAGGATATTGTGCTTCCACAAAGGCTTCTGGGAAATGACATACAAATGAGTACCATGTGTCAGGTTTTTGCTCCTCCACATTAACATGTATCCTTAGAAGTTATTCCTGCTGTTTTACATATCTTTTAAATCAAAGTCTGGATTAAAGCTTAAACCCTCCTTACAGACAGCAGCTTTGACCTTGTGGGTCTCATCAGTGTGAGGATGGTTCCGTCCCTATACAATTGATATAATTTCAATCATTTGAATGCACTTTGCATATCCAAATTAACATATATCCCAAGTTTCTCACTTGGGTTCAGTTTTGTGCATCCCTCTCCCTCCTCACCAAAACATGGGTTCATGTGCACACTTCTTCTATGTACTAAACCGTGCTAATCCATAAGACCCCTTCCAACACTGCGTAGTAAATATGTCTGTGTATGACTGTAAAGTGCCTTCAAGCACAGAAGGAGAAGCACTTCTAGTTAAAGAAGCATCTCCAGCCTAAAATTGACTATCCTCAGCACAATGATTAGGAATATTTCTGGAGGAATATTCACAAAATCTCCTGCAGAGAAAAGTTGCCAATGTTTTAAAAACATATGTGTATCCAAAGAATAGGAATTTTAAGCCACTGTGAAAGGTATCTTTTAAATGGCAATTTCTGACAGGAGGACACTTCTTCCACAAAGTGGTATATAAATGATTCAGTCATGGCAGTAAAACGAGCTGCAGCTATAGAAACACAATTCTCACAATAGGAGTAAAGCATAAAAATCACAAGAGCAATGCACATCCAACATCACTAAAAAACAACATTTCATCATTACAAACTATTTTTTATTACTTATATCATGCTGCAGAAAAGCACATCTGCATTTCTAATATTTCATTAAAATTAGGGCTTTAGTTCCATAATAGTATGATAAGTTTGCCTACTACGCTAAGTAACCCAAAATTAGGCAAGTGCTAACCCGCTGATTCAATAATTTTTTTAGCGTGTCCTCTGAGCTGAAGTCCTCCCAGTAGTCTCTTTAGTTTTCAGGGCAGAAGACTTGCAGACTAAAATATTTTATATAACTTTCCATTAGCAGATGAGAATAGGTGGATGAGGATCTTAAACGATAAGAAGGTGGACAGCATCCTTCCAAAAATACAAATCCACTTACATGTATTATAGTAATAAGCTCATCTAGAATATACTGTGACATGGATAAACTCAGTTCACACTTATTATTATTTAGACAAAAGCAATTTGTTGAGAAACATTATTGCAGTAGCCGCTTGCAAGAGTGCATTCAATACGAATCAAACATTGCTGTCTGACTTACACAAAAAGCACTCCTGAGATTGTCCAATGCAGCCTATTTTATACCCAAAGAGGGGACGGGCATGCATACTTTCATATGTAATTATTGGTAATACATTTACTATATAATTTAGCCGACTAAACCCACAGTAAAAAAGATTTTGCTGCCTGACAATCTCATCTTTCCCCTTCAAGTCTAACAGCTTTTCAGTATATCTCTTGCTTAACTCTACAAAGAGACAATCAACAGATAAGAACTTGAGGGGCTCACCCCAGGAAAATAAACACAGGGTCAGCTCTTATAAGGTGACAAAGTTCAGAAAAGGAAAAGACTTCTTTCATATGCCTAGTCTACTATTTCACTGTTACCCATAATATACTGTAATACAAAATATGGCTTTTCTTATAGATATAAATAAAACGGAAATTGCCGTGTTAGTCCAGTTTCGATAGTGCACAATAAATGAGTACTTCAGCATTAGGTGATACCTTTTTTATTTGGACTAACAATTTATGTCATAGGACAAACTTTCGAGACTTCTCCTCTCTACGAACTACCATCCAACACACTGCTAGTTACCATGGATGTAGAATCCCTTTACAGCAACATTCCCCACAAGGAAGGTATTGAGGCATGCTTGCAATTCCTTACCATATCTCCCCTGGATCAGAAATACAGTGCTGAAGTAATTACCAAACTGATAGAATACATCCTCACACACAACTACTTCAGCTGGCACCGCAATATGCCAATCTTTTCATGGCAAATCTTGAACAAAGATTCCTAACAACATGCCCCCACAAACCCTACAAATATTACAGATACATTGATACCTGTTTATAATATGGACAGAGGGTGAAGGAAACCTAAAACAATTCCATGAGTCCCTAAACTCATTCCATCCATCAATTAAACTCAAAATTATTCGGCAAACCAATTAAACTTTCTAGATACAACAGTAACAATGAAAAATGGCAAACTACACACATCTGTATACAAGAGACCAACAGACAGATACAGTTACCTCCACAAATTCAGCTTCCATCCCACTCATACAAAACAAGGTATCATACACAGCCAGGCTATAAGATACCACCGCATATGCTCTGACACTGAAGACAGAAACAGACATTTCACAACCCTGACCGAATCGTTCAGACAGAAGGGATACAAGCCAAAGACTATTGCAAGAACTATTACATCTGTACTAAAAGCCCCACAAGAACACCTGCTACAATACAGATAGAAAGAACCTACCACACGCATACCACTAGTGGCCACATACAACCCTATCCTAGAGGGAATATGAAAAATAATCAAAGATCTGCAACCCATGCTGGCAAAGGATGTGACATTAAAATACATCTTCCCCAAACCTCCCATTCTTGCGTTCCGGCAACCACCAAACCTCAAACAGAAATTAGTCAACAGAAAACTTCACTGCGAACTGAAAGACCCTGATAATGGCACAAAACCGTGCAACAACACACGTTGCAAACACTCCAAACATATATGCCAAGATCCCGCAGTCAGTCACAATCATGGAACACTCAATGTTAAAGGCTCATACTGCTACACATCCAGGAATGTTGTATATATGATTCAATGTAACAAATGTGATCAAGGATGCTACAGTCGCAAAACCAGCCAAAAGTTTCAAGGCAGAATGAATATGCACAGACACTCAGTATACAAAACCATGAAGAAGGAAGATACTGCTCACACGTGGGACATCACTTCTCACTACCAGATCATGCCGTAAATGATTTAAAAATCAAAATCCTTAATGGAATGTTTAAACGCACCCAAGAACGGAAAACATTTGAAGATCGAATGATAAGACTTTTTGACACCAAAACAAGCAACATGTTTCACACCGGAAGTGACGCGACGCATTACAACAGCCGGGCAGATCGCGGACGACCGAGCCACTCACCTATCATTTTTATGTGTCTATGCTACATTGTGCAAATGTAAGTGCAATATTATTCGTTTAAATACAATACCTTGTTGAATATACAATGTTGCACTAACATATATATATATATAGTAGAGAAACCTGCTACTTAAAAAATGGGGTGGGGAGAGCTTAAATCCTGGGAGGAGGGGCCACTAACCTCCAAAAAACTGATACCAGTTGAAAATTAAAATGAATAAACACACAATCCCATCAAGCTGTAACCCCAGATTCAGATAGTTTCTTGCAGATAAAGTATACTGTGAGAGCATTCCAATTGAACACATTGTCATTGTCTTGAAACATATTTGCCTCAGATTGAAAGGATTTGCAATTCAAACCTACAGTACATACGTTTATATCATTTACTGACTGACTGTAAAACGAGCAAGAACAATTAAATGAGGTCTCAAACTGAGTTCCTCCACCTCAAAGACAGCAAAACCACCAAGCCATGAAAATGTCTATACCATATCTATAATGAAAGAATATCATCAGATTTATCCATTGGCAAAAGTGTAATGGTCTTCCTCGATACAGACTAGCACTGCTATTTAATTTACAAGCTCTTTGTTGATAAAAAAAGGGGGGTTCTGATTATTTCAACAGTAGTACAGACAAGACAACCATAAATATTGGGCTAACAGAATTTGTTCATGAGTATGGCTTCTTGCATTCAAATACAGTAGGGTTATGTTTAATGCATGCTGTTAAATTGATTAATTTACAAAAATAATTCATTTTTAATGTATAATCTGTTTCCATGTGTCAAAACAATTTTTGTGTTTCACTACCCTACCCATATTTTTATTTCTATTTCAGCTTGTAACCCTTTTATGCAAATTGATTCCCTATATTTTGAATACATGTACATGAAACTTTCGATTACTAAATCTTCTTGAACAATAACAGAGGTTTATCTCTTCCTATTTCAAGTCAAGTACATGTTTTCCATACAGAGAAGCATTTCTTCCTGTTAATATTCTATGCACGTGTTCTTCTTATTAACTACTTTTTAATCATGCCCCTAAGGACTTTTTAACCAACTTGTTTTTCAACATCTGCAATGGATGTTTACATCTTGGAACTAGAAAGCCCCAAAAAAATCAATACCCCTTGTGAAAGGGGTGGGAATACAGAGACTGTTTTATCTACTCTAAGCTTGTGTTTTAAACGCACGTATGAGACCATACAAAAAAAGGTTATTATGATACTCACATTCTCTGAAGTGAGTGTGTAATGGAGCAGGCAGCAAGGTCAGAGAATTGCTTCCCTTTGAGACAATACAAGTAGTAAAATGCTTAACACTTGCACAGTGCAAAATACATTGGCATCGTACATTGAGGACGTCAATAAAACGTGTCTACTTCTTTTGCAAGATGGGATGGAAGACAAGTCACAAAGATACAATAATGAAGTGTTTCCCAACTGGGGTTCCTCTGCACCCTGGGGTTCCGTGAGAGGATCAAAAGGGTGGGGCAGGATTTCCCCGATCTCCCAGAGCAGGGAGATAGCAGGGCAGTTGCTAGAGGTCTGGGCATTTTCCTCCATACTGATTGGCTGCATTCCCCAGCAGCAGCTAATCATAAGGAGGTGTCAAGATCCTGGGGGTGGGGCCAAGCAAAGAAGGAAGCAGCATGGGCAGGAGAGATGCGAGTCTGTGTCTGTTTGTTGTTTTTTCTGCCTTTTGTGTGCGTGTCTTCTGTCACTGACTGTCTGTTTCTGTCCAGTGTCTTCTGTCACTGACTGTCCTGTTGTGGGAGTTGTCACGGGAGACCAGGTTATTTACACTTTTTTACCAGGATCATTCATTGAGCAAAACAAGGTAGTGAAATAAATTGTAATTTATTCAGCATAAATTCGCTTACACACAATGAAACACAAAATACAGATGAAAAGGCACACATACTGGGGGTCTGGGGTCGAAAACTAGACTTTCCTATGTCAGGGAACTCTATGGGAGAGCTTTATCCTGACCGGGAATTTCCTGGAACTCAAATCGGCATAAAATCCTAGCCCCGACCGCTAGGTTTGTTTCTGAGAACTTGATCCCTCCTGACCGCGAGTCAGCCTAAATCTCCTGGAACTCAAATCGGCATAAAATCCCAGCCATTACCACTACGCTCGATTCTGAGAACTTGGGCACAAAATGTTGGACTTTGTCTCTGGCGGGCAGGCTTTTCGGGCTTGAAATCGAGCTGCTATTCTGAACAAAATAACTTTGAAAAGCCTGCCTCACTCTTTCGGCTTTGACTCAAGGGGAACACACCATCTGATTGGCTCACAGCTTCTTATAGTATTCACTGCTTTATTCATAAAATAGAAGCAGACCAGACAGCCAATCAGCGTGTGGGAACTTTCTTAAGCAGCCAATCAGAGCCAAGCCGGATAGAAAAGCCAGGTTAGAAGAAATTTCAAATAGCCAAAGGACATTCGCATGCCAGCCTTATTTCCCCACAGCTATCCCAATGCCCCCCACTGGGCAGACACCCCTAGGTCTTGTAGAACAAGTGGCATCCCTGAGGACTGCCATTGATCTCCGGACCTAGTACTCCACCTTTCCCCGCCATCTAAATGCTGTTCGCACCCCTGGGCATCCTCTGGCTACTTTGAACACCAATGTCTAGCAGACATACCGGCGCCTATGGGTTTTTCAAGGGCTGCCTGTTTGGGCATAGGTTCCGATTGCTTAAACATATTAAAACGACATTTTATACACTCTGAGTCTCTGGGTACAGGGTACAGAAAAGGGAAAATTTTCTTTTTTTAAATTTCTGTCTACATGATGTCCCCCCATGCTTTTCATTTGACTCAGGTTGGCCTCTCAGAGTCCCCCCCAAACGTATGTATGGTTAGGTACCCACAAACTTGATTGCATGCCCGGAAAGGGAAAAACGCAAAACATGTTTTTATTACAGACAGTATAATGCAGTAATACAATGTTACTGGGCCCAAGAGATAACTCTCTTTTACCCTTATACACGGAGCAGGGGTAACCAAATGGGCTTCACCTTTTTTACATAAACTGGTTACACACCCCCCATCCTGTCACAGGGTTGCCTCAGCAACTGAGTACTGTAATTAGGGGCGCCACAATAGAAAAAAAGTTGAGAACCACTGGTATAATGTATCTGAATGTATTTAAATTGAGATGGACACGTATTTTCGTTTGTATATTAATGGGTAGAGAGATTGAGGTTAATGTTCTTGCCTTAAATATATACAGTACATCTAAATCTGTTGCTATTTTTTTCTCTACTTATTATGGAAATACAGATAAAAAGTATTTCTGCATGGTTGTAAAGAAAATGTGTGTTAACAAAAAAAAGATATATATCTAAGAACTTGACTTCTCTCAATCTTACATTGAAGCTGTTGTACTGAAACCTTGATGAATAAAATATACCCTTGTAGCACCTGCTCCTCCCCCCCCCCCTACCACGGAAGGTCAGCCACTACATGGATGTTTCCCCGGGCATTAGCTCACCTGCTTTGTTCAGGAGGTCTGAGTTGCTTTGCGGTTGGTGTTTGGGAGCAGCAATAGGGCAGGCTTTCTCCATCTCTTACAGTGCAGCGCTCCCATCCCGTGAGGATTCTGCTGAATGCAGGATGGTCCCCACATGCAATACTCCTTCCCAATAATCACACACCATAGTTGTTCCAACGGCAGGTTTATTGAATAGCAGCATGGCACATCTCCATCACTGGAGCAGACCCCATGGGCTTGAGGCCTTAAGAGCCCCTACCAATCTCCTTAACCCTCTGATAGGGAAAAGGGTATCACACTCATAGAACACCTCAATTTGGTGGGGTGTCAGCTTTTATACCTGGGGGGAAGGGTTTGTAACCCCACCCCATAACAGGGCAGGTGCAGTACTGACCGGCATCACACCATATACATGTGACCCAGTCAGTACCTTCCCCAGGTATGACACTCCAACTGCCAGTTTAGGCCTGCCCCTGGATAAGGCAACATAGTACCTATCCAGGCTGCAACTGCAGGCTAGGCCTTGCGCAGGAGTTTAACCCCAACACTGCCTGTTCCTATCAGGACTTATAGTGTTGAGGCCAGTAGAAGTCTATAGGCAGGGGCACTTGGCTACACCCTCTATTAAAAGGACTATATACACCATCCATGTGAATATAGTTATGTTCTATTTCTATACTGATGGTTTTAGTAGCAAATTTTACAGATTGCCTGTCACAGGCAAAAAAAAGTCAAAATCAGCATTTTAATATAATGTACTTCAGCTTCTCTTACACTACAGAAAAAGTACAAATCTTATTAAAGTTCTGGTATTTTATCATATTAAGTTAAGCTTCACTGGTTCTCATGCCACATCTACGTTTTGCCTTGTCACACCATCAAATTACCATGCTAAAGTAGTCGAAACTATAACACCCCTTATCCATTGTTTGTGAAAGTGATGAAAACCATTACATCATTTTGCCTATTTAGTAATATTTGTACCAGCTGTCTCTCTCTTGTGTTAGTCAAAAACAAGGAAAAATGTAATGTCAACCCTGTAATATATTTAATGTAATAACTGAATATTCTATTGCAAACCCCATGGTAATATGGTCACCCAATTTCCACATGAACCTATATGGAAAATATATTGGAGGAATTAATAAGAATGCCATAGAAATAGAAAAAATCTGCCATAAATACTAAGGGCCTCATGCAGAGAGCAGCGCTATTTGCAATCTCGCCATTTTTAGGATAAAATCGCGCTAAAAACAGCTGAAAATGGCGAGTTAGGGAAAACGCGCCATTTTTTTTTTTCTATTTGAAAATTTCGCCGCGCGGCTGGCGAGAAACTACATCTCGCCAGTCTGAAAAATAGCCGAATTCAGAAAGGCGCGCTCGCCATCTAGCGGCTGTTTTTGGCGCGATTTTCATCAATTTTCTCCGCCAACTAAAGTTGGCAAGAAAGAAGAGCTCGCCGGCTATAGGGAAAAAAAAAAAATGCGCGATTTTTTTTCCCCCCCTTTCAGCTGCGCGAATCTCCTCCTTTACAATTATCCACATGCAGTAATGCTAAAAATAGCGGATTTCGCCCATTTCTGCATATGGAGAATAAAACTCTCCATTAAAGCTACTTTTTCTTAAACTCTCCAATTTATTCTAACGCTGCTCTCTGCATAGGCCCCATAGCAGGTATTGATTTAAAAAATATATATAATTTACCGATTCCTCACCGATTTACTTTTCCATATACTGTATCTATCAAATGCATGGATATTTTCAGGACACATTTTTGTGGGGGGTTTATATGTAATTTACCTAATTTTGCCATAAAGTCTAACCTGGTCTGTAACCGTTGCATTCGCCTATAACATATACATGCATAACCCGCATTAACGTACGCAATGGGACCGGAGCATGTATGTAAAGCGAAAATGTACTTAAAGTGAAGCACTACCTTTTCCCCACTTATTGATGCATGTACTGCAGTGCAATCGTTATACACGTGCATAACTGATGTAAATAAGGCATGTGTAACAGGCTCTATAGTCTCCCTACTTGCGCACAGCTGCGGTACAGGTAGGGAGCTGGTATCGCTGTTCAGGACGTGATGACAGGCGCATGCTTGAGCTGACGTTTTCCTATTGGGCGATATGTACTTACTCGCGAGTGTACTTAAAGTGAGTGTACTTAAAGCGGGGTATACCTGTATTATCTTTAACTGTGCATGCAATGTCTTGTATAGAATGTATACCCTGTTTACTTATGTAACTATGCATTGTAACCATGTATTATTTGTCATGTTAACTCTATGCCCAGGACATACTTGAAAACGAGAGGTAACTCTCCATGTATTACTTCCTGGTAAAACATTTTTATAAATAAGTAAATAAAAATACAGATATGGCAACTATCTCTATTCATAGGGACCTTTCCCTTTCTATGATAGTTTATAGCTATTTCAAACTAAGTAACTGAATAGTAGCAAATATGAACTCTACAACATATAGGTCTCTTTTTGCACTTGTGACACTTGTGAAGAAATGATAAATACATGATGTGTTTAGACACTGAACTCAGGTGTACATACTGTATGACAGTGAATGCATGTTATCTTTGTACATGAGTGTTATGAAGGAAGACACACAAGTGAGTTGCTTTTCCAAGTGACCTTATGCCTTCAGCAGTATCAATGCTGGGTAAATGTAAGTGTTTTTCCTGTGGTTAATGGTTGGTGACCAATTGGACATACTTTGCTATTATTTTCCCCAAGTTGGCTATTTGGGAAATACAATACTATAATAAACCTTAAGGCATCCACTTTGCCATTGTGTTCTCAATAAGAATTCAATTCAACCTCTCGCTGGTATATTATTAATATTTGTGTTAAAAGATGGAAAATGCGAAATGGCCACCCAATCCCAATACTGAATATTGAAAAGGTCACACTTGTAAAGCATGCTTGAAAAATTCACACAATAAATGAGACATTACAGCTCTGGTCATTCACATGACAAAGATTGTAACATACTTTTTATGGAGGAAAAATGATGACTCAATAATAAGATTTTTTTTTTCTAATAATGAATTGAAGGCTAAGACTAGGAAATGGTAGAAAGTAACGTGAAAAAAATAATTTTTGATCCATGCCTTTGAAAATGTTGATGTAGTTTACCATTAGCTACATATTTTCAAGTGCCTGATAAGCTTTTAAGAAGTAGACTGGGCTCTTGAATATTGCAGAAAGGAACAGAGAGCAGTACATAATATGCAGTACCTTTGTCAAAAAGATTTTCCATCTCAGATTTTGCTCTGCAATTTTCTTCTGATATGACGAATGTAAATATGTAGAAGCATTAAAAGATAGCATCTAGACAAAGGGCAGGCCACTCCAGTTTTCAAGGGTCACCAACAGGTCTGGTTTTCAGGATATCCCTGCTTCAGCACAGGTGTCTCAGTCATAATGACTGAGCCACTGATTGAGCCACCTGTGCTGAAGCAGGGATATCCTGAAAACCTGACCTGCTGGTGACCCTTCAGGACTGGAGTGGCCCGCCCCTGATCTAGACAATAGAGTAGAGTCAGACAACAAGCATTGCCTTTATTAACATAATAACATAATGTAGGTTGATTTATTAAGGTTTCTTTCAGCTATTGCTCCAGTGCAAACCTCTTCTTTTTTTTAAAGGAGGTTCACACAATTGTGGATTGGAACCAAATAGAACTCACAAGACAAAGATTTGAAGTGAGAGCACGAAAGGAGTGGTGTCCAAATACTGTAGTGCCCACGGTTATTCTAAAAAACCAATGGCAATAGCCAAAAAGACCCAGGTACATGCTGGATACATGCTTTAAACTAGACCCAGCATTTCTGCATTGACTAATGGCCCATCAGATTAACAGCGGGGGTCCCTGGCAGTCGCATTCAAACTGAATGGTACTGCCAGGGACCCCTGCAGTGTTAATCCTATGGGTCATTAGTCAATGCAGAAATGCCTTAAACTTGCCTTAAACTTGCCTTAAACTAGCCCAGCACATACCCAGCACATACCCAGAATGTAACTGGGCTAGTTTAAGGCAAACTTTAGAATACTCGTGGTCTCGTCTGTATGTCCACACCGCACGGTTGGTTCAATCATATGTAGCATGAAAGAACAAGTGCTTGCTCATTCACTCTGCATACAATTGAATCAACCATGCTTCCTTAAGGGTTAGACCAAGTTGGGATTTGTCCCAACTATAGCTTTATACTTTTCCTACAGTATGGCCTCTCCCTCTTACGTATTCTGTGTCTGCTACTGCCTCTTGTTATAGATGTCCTGCTCCTCTTGTGCTGCTAACTCAGATAAAGCAATTATATATACCCTTCACCTGCTACTTCCAGGAAGTGAGGTCATAGATTGGATTACCAATTGGATTTCAGGCACGGGGAACTCCTTGCTACTATACCCCATACAATAGGTATTCTTAAAAAAAAATAGATTAGTAAAAAACTGGGTGGACTTGCAGCGAGAGATTGCTTTTAGTCTTCTGAACAAGACATGATGTGAATATAACAGGCTATAGGCCTTCTCTCTAACTCTTCCTTGTATGTATTGTTGTACAGTATGTGTGTGTGTTTGTGTATGAGAATTTGTAAGTTTGTCTGTGTTGTGTGATGTATATTTCTGTGTTCCCTTGCCCCTCAATTAAATGTAACAGTGTTTCCCCCACCCGGTAGGAGATTTGGCCATTACTGGTCGTGTGGTGCATGATGCCTGCTGGTAACAGGAGGGCTGAGTCGTCTGCCGGTGGTAGTGGGGACACAGAACTTGGCTTCTGGGGTTCATACCCTACATATCTCTTTAGCAGTGCAGCACCTCCATCTGCCATAGGCTCCAGGAACTGAAGGTGATCTCCCACAGTAGAACTATTACCTCTCCCCCCAGTAAGGTCACGCACCAGGCAGGTGGTATAACAGGAACGGTTTATTATCTGTTCTGTACAGCACAGTAACAGGGCAGGGTTCTGCCCGATGCAGTACTTCTCAGCTACCTCTGAAGGATGGTCCCTGGACCGTCACTACAGGCCAAGGGCACCCACAGCCATCTTAGCTCTTCCCTGTCTCCCTAGCAGAAGCACAGGTATGGCTCACAGTCACTCTCCCCCAGAGGGAAGAGGACTGGAGAAGGCCCAATACTCGGCCTCTGCAATGTGTGACCTGCCTTCGTCAAGTAGGTGAAGGCACTGCTAAATTTAGGTGGTACCTGCTCTAAAGTACAGCCAGTTGTAGGGCACAGGTCTGGTTCATGATTGGTCATGCCCAGGCCTTATGTCACCGCCTCCCGCTGTCTCTCAAGTGCAGTAACAAGGAGGGGGAAACCCCCATATCTACTGGCAAGGCCTGCTTGTACCAGGACTTACTTCCAGGAGGGAAGCAAACTAGTAGCCACAGATGGCATGGCTACATCAACATATGCTTACATCACACAAATTTACCTTTAAACTCCTGACCTGACACCTGCTATACAGACCAAAGTTTCTGAATGTTGGTCTGGAATATCATCCTGGATGCCATCCGTCGACTGAAACTTAACATGGCTAAAACAGAGCTCTTTATACTTCCTCACCAACCTGGCCCTACTACCTCCTTCCACATTACTGTTGGAAATATGATCATTCACCCAGTTGCCCAAGCACACCGCCTAGGAGTCACACTCGATTCCTCTCTCACATTCTCCTCTCACATTCTCCTCTCACATTCAAAACGTTTCTAAAACTTGTCGCTTTTTCCTCCGCAATATCACAAAGATACGCCCTTTCCTCTGTTACTCATCTGCTAAAACTCTGACTCAGGCCCTCATTCTCTCCCGTCTCGATTACTGCAACCTCCTGCTGTCCGGCATCCCTGCCTCTCACCTGTCTCCCCTACAATCTATACTAAACGCTGATGCCAGAATCACTCTACTCTTTCCTAACTCTGTCTCCGTGTCTCCCCTCCTGAAATCCCTCCCCTGGCTTCCGATCAAAACCCGCATCTCACACTCAATTCTCCTCCTCACTTTTAAAGCTTTACACTCCTCTGCCCCTCCTTACATCTCAGCCCTAATTTCTCGCTATGCACCATCCCGACTCTTGCGGTCTTCTCAAGGATGTCTTCTTTCTACCCCCTTTGTATCTAAAGCCCTCTCCCGCCTTAAACCTTTCTCACTGACTGCCCCACACCTCTGGAATGTCCTTCCCCTCAATACCCGACTAGCACCCTCTCTATCCACCTTTAAGACCCACCTTAAGACACACTTGCTTAAAGACGCATATGAATAGCACATGATACATAAAGCTTGGCCCCCTGTAGAAGCACTTACTAGAATTCCCTCCTACTGTCTCTATACCTTCTCCTAGCTACCAATTAGATTGTTAGCTCCTCAGAGCAGGGACTCCTCTTCCTTAATGTTACTCTTGTGTCTGAAGCACTTATTCCCATGACCTGTTATTTATATTATTTGTTATTTATATGATTACAACATGTATTACTACTGTGAAGCGCTATGTATATTTATGGCGCTATATAAATAAAGACATACAATACAATACAATAAAAAGTCCATCTTCCCATTAATTAGAAAATAAACAGTTGGCATGGATATAACTTTTTTGAAACCCTATAAAGATCACTACAATACATTAAATGACTCCTGATAAATAGAGGATGGCCGTTTGTTTCACCCTCATGGAGATATAGGCATTCTGTTTTTATGTTAATGGCTGTAAAGTTAGTTTCACAAAGGAGTGTAATGTCTGCATTCCATTGTTTTGGGTTACCGGTTCCTCATCAAAAACATGCATATCCCTGAGAGAGTTGGTCAACCAGAAATGTGGTGTGTATTGTTCTGTTGAGACATTAGCTACACCTCTTCTGAAAGAGAGGCTGCTGTGTGCAAATCTACTTTCCCATAATGCCTCCTTCCACAATTTAAAGTATGGGCAGGTCAGATTACATCATGTATGATTATTGCCCCCAATCTACATGCTCAAACATGGGGGCTCATAGGAGCTGTACATTCCCTGATAAGCGCTGTATATTTATGTAATACAAAACATATACAGTATGCAACATTACAATTCTAGCAGGGTTCACAATATCTGCTGCAAAGCTCCTTGGCTACCAAGAAATCACAGTTGTATTATTTTGCACCCTAATTCTCTTTTGGAGTGGACTAGGTATTATACAGGATAACCTGGGCACTAATAACCTCTGAAACACTGAGAAAATTAAATGGGTTACGCCCATATTTTTTAAGTAGTCTTCTGGCCTGAAATTTATTTCAAATCTTGCTATCAACTATAAATCACTTCCAATTTCTTTGGCAGAGATAACTACTGAGTACAGGTGTGCACGTTTTTTTGTGAGATTTCCTGTATAAGGTGAAATGTGTTAATTTTTTTCTGCTAAACGCATTTAAACATGTTTGCACAACATGACTTAAATTGACTAAATGTTAATTGCAAATGATCAAAGAATAAATGGTAGGGATGTGCACATCTTTCAATGGATTTCACAAAATCAGACCAACTTTGCATATATTGTGTGTGAAAAATGTTGTGAAGTAAAAATGATGGATGGTATTTACTTTAGATGATGCGGGAGCATAAGGACTAATTTTACGTTGGACATCCAGGACAGTGCCTAAGAGACAGCGATTCACCAGTCAGGACTTTTTTTTTCCAGTTTCAGAAAGGATGGTTGTCCTCTTATGATGGATAGCAAAAAAGTCGTAGACAAATGGGGATTATTTACTGAGAATGTGGAACATTATTTTTATAAACATAAATACATACTGGAAAAATACAAATCTGGAACCCTTTGAAAGACCTGTTGCCAGGTGAAATAATAAGAATTCAGGGTTCACCAGGACAGCAATAACATTTGGAATTCAATTGACACTGTGACACATTGTGCAGACAATGAGGGCGATGTATCAAAGTAAGAAGTTTGTTTTGACACATTGCTCCATATTCTGATCACATTTGCATCAAGTGCATGAAAGTGTTTCTTACATTTAATGCAACTTGTTGGGAAGGAAAGTTTACGCCACATCCGACCTGGCGGATTTATTTGACGCATATATAAGATACAAAACTGATGTTTGGAGACGCATAAAAAGCTACATCTCATTATAATATGTGCATCATGTAACTCCTCCCTAACTTCTCCTATTGTTACTCCCCAAATCGCAAGGAAACGCAAACAGAGCAAAACGTAGAGCCAAGACCTTGATACACTGACTCAAAGAGACGCAAGATGAAAATTATGCAATTTGCATCAATTTTGCTCTACATTTGCTATGACACATCATCCCCACTGTTTTCATTGATTAAGTGATCTGCAATAGTGCCAAACTGGTCACTGTAAGATGGGACTAATCATTTATCTATCTTCCCATCTGTTAATGGTCTATTGATAATCAGTATGTGCCGGTCATCACGCATAGTAAATGCAAGAATCATATATTATTCTACACTTCTTAACACTTAAGTATTCATTATGCAGAATATTGATGACAAAGAACTTTTATTACTGGCTCAACAATTTATATCTTGCAGTTCTTTTTGATATTTTCATATAAGTTAGACAGGCATAAGTCATTGTAATTTGGGTTAAAACTTGTGAGAGGCTGAACCGATCTTGAAGTGTATCCATAAAAGCCTTTATCCTCTCTAATTTTAATGACAGCTAGTTCAATTACACCCCAGTGATTCCATTTTTATATAGCAGAGAAAGCACCAAAATATACAGTATTACCTTTAAAGAAGACGCTTATGTGAAATGCCTTTTTTTATGAAACTGAAACTATACATTAATAGCATTAAGAAATACTCATATAAATACTGTTTTATAATATATATATATATATATATATATATATATATATATATATATATATATATATATATATATATAGGTAACAGAGCAGATGGCACACAAATACAGATGAAGACAGGTGCTTAGTCCCATATGAATGAATATAATCAAAGGCTCCTTACCAGGCAGACCAGAGAATCCAGGGAATCCAAAGTAGGCAGAGCAAGGAAGAGACAGCACACTTATTAGCAAAAAGAATTGTATTAGTAAAGCAGGCACAAAACACCAACGTTTCGGTCCTAAAAACAGGACCTTTATCAAGGGAGTGCTACTCCGAAACGTTTTAGGACCGAAACGTTGGTGTTTTGTGCCTGCTTTACTAATACAATTCTTTTTGCTAATAAGTGTGCTGTCTCTTCCTTGCTGTGCCTACTTTGGATTCCCTGGATTCTCTGGTCTGCCTGGTAAGGAGCCTTTGATTTTATATATATATATATATATATACATATATATATATATATATATATATATATATATATATATATAGATATCTATATATATCTATATATATATCTATATCTATATATATATTTTTTTTTAACAAAACCTTTTACATATTTAAGGTGTTATGAGTCTATACTCTTTTATAAATATAGTAACGACAAAGTTTGAAGTGCTTTGGAATCCAGGAAAATATATTCATGGATAGCAGTATCAAATATAAAAAGTAAACAGTGGGAGAAATGAGAAAAAAAATTACAGTATACCCATCTATATTCAGCTGAGCTGACATTGCTTGGAACGAATGTAAAAATATTATAGTAATATACAAGTACAAACAGTTAGTCAGTGTGACATATACTGTTACTTTTATCCTATAGGCACCTACAGCAGTACTTATCTACTCAAAAATAGTATTCAGATTGCTTGTCTTAATAGACATAATTTCAAATTAGCCACCTTTCCCTTCTTAGAGCATATTTGATATTTTTATTAGAAACGAGGGAAAGGCTATCATGCAGATACTTTATCGCAGCGATTGGGGGATATAGAAAGTGCCATGCAGAAGTGCTCTCCTATTCTCCGCAGACACTGCTATTTAAAAGGACAATATTGAAGCCTATGTTTGAGAATTCTGGGGTGACAGAGGCTCAGGAAGGAAGATTGATGGAAAAAGGGGTATAATGAGAGCAGAGTCAAACTATTTTTTTGCAGCAGTATAACTTAGGGGTTAGGCAAATGCAAAGTCCAGAATATGCTGAGGTCATACACAGGTAAAGCAATATAGATTGAGGCATTAGTCTAAAGCGAAGTCCAAAACAATCTGAGGTCATACACAGAAAAGGCGAAATACTTAGTTGGGCAGGAGACAGGAAACAGGGATGGGAACATAAGCTGGGAGCAGCATTGCAACGTCAGGAACTGAGGAACTTCCTTGACTTTAAATGGGGCTTAACCAGGAAGTTGTAGTCTACATTGCAATACTCCTAGGAGTTATAGTTTTCAACCTTTGTCTCAAGTTGGACACTAGCAGTACAGCATCCATGAGGACAGAACTGGTTTCTTTCCAGCCGCCGTTGAACCGGTCTCACACTATGTAGGAGCTAGTGATTGAAGCAGTGCTGTGCCTTCTCCCAATCTAGTGGAGACTGATTAGTAGCTCCAATAACTAACCAAGGTGCTGTTTATGAGTGATGGACAAGTTGAAATTTTGGGGTTGTAAACTCCACAAAGCTAATAAGGGTCAGACGGTCCACAAGCAACTTTAAAGACTGGGGATCAATGAAGACTATAAATCTGGTGTATGTGAGGACAAAAGTGTCATTGTGCGCATACTATTGCCAGGCATTCTTTTTCTGTAGTTGAAAAAACATTGTTACTCTTAGTGTCTGACTGATGTAAGAAAATACACAATGAATTACTTGGTAATTCTCTTACAGTACATTAGGACTGTGCCTAGGCCAGCATAAAAGGCTTACAGGTTTACTCTAAGATTTCCTGGTATCTGGTAGGATGACTATTGGAATGGAGATCAAGAGTTCTGTTACTTTTCCAAAGGATTTTGACAAGTATTATCAAGAACTGTAATTTTGTGTAAGATTTAGAATTTAAGAAGACTACAGTATTGTAGCCAATAAATTCCAGTCAGTTCCTGCCATTTTTTTTAAAATATTCTTTGTGGGAAATTAGAAATAGGTAAAATATCAGTTATTTGTTTATTCTCAGTACACAAATAAACTGCTGGTGTAAGGCACAGGTTCTCCACTTCAGTCTTCAAGACCCCCACCAGGTCAGGTTTTAAGGATATCTCAGCTAAAATAAAGAGGATACAATGTCAGAAACTCTAAATACGTTGCCACATAATATCAGGTCCATCAAAGAGGATTAAAGTTTGACAATCAGAGAATGAATCCACGTGTACATTGGCAAAACACACCCTCTATGTTGAAATCGAGTTTTTGAATCCCCAAACATGCTTTTTATCCACAAATTTGGAAATATAACCAGACTAAGCCCACCCTCCTAGGCATGTCTTAATTTCCCACTCATCCATCTCTAATGACATTCTTATGACTTGGGAGACAAAATAGTTTTTTTTTCTTTTATTAAAAAGACCTCAGAGTATAAAAATAGCCCATAACTTTAATTCTGTACCTCCTAGAACAATGTGACCTACACAATTGCGTTTAGGGGAGTTTGCTGTATGCATAGTAATCAGTATGTCCAAACCACTCCTAATTTTGAGGGGCAAACAAATATCTGAGCTTTGCACCCTACAAATTGTGTGCATGTTTGATATTGTTTAATCCACCTGATGACACACATCACAAAGCTGTATTTGTTATTCTTGTAAACTAGATCCAAGATATCTTTCTTTTTAGTAAATACCCGAGAATGAATAGTGACCCTTTTGTAACCTACTCTGCTACTCAAAGGGGGAATCTCAGGAATGTATAGCACCCTATGAAGATGACACCCAGGGTCTCTGGTTGTTCTGGGTACTGTCACCAGACATCCATAATAAACACATATTTTGTTTATGATTTTATAACCACTACATTTGGCTAATTAATACTGGCCAGATTCGACTTCTGATAACCCCTATGAGCCAGAGGAAGAACAGGCACTTTAAAATGTCACTCTAATTCCAGTTGACTTTAACACTTTGTGTACTATATTATTAAAATATTGAATGCTGTAATGGTATTATCGTGACACCGTTATTCTATAAAGTGCAATGGTGCCTGTCCAGCCCCATCTATGAGGCTTTCCATGCAGTATCGTCAGATCGGCACTATCTCACTTTATAGACTCAGAATCTATGCATAGAATACATAAAACTATGTTAACCTAAACGGGACATTATTGAAAACAAAAAAAACCCTACTATTTTTATAGTGCAATAGATCAACGTTGCACCACTAAAAATAACACACATTTTATTGGATCCATTAGAAACATTGGATCAGATTAAAAAAAATAGGCCTAATACCATATTACTCGGTATCATCGGCCATACATCATGTTTGATAATCACTGTAGGTGATTCTTCCCTTTTCTTTGACAGTATCTCAAGGCTTTCATCACTTCATGCTCTCTGGTTCCTTAATGCATGTAATGCTATTAATGTCACTTTGAGGACGAAGACTTTGGATCTCATGACATTCTCTTTACTTTAGCTGTCCTTTTAGTTTACAGAATCTCTGATTACAAGTCCCAAGTGGATGAATGTGTATAAATTGTACTTTTATTTTTCTTCTGGAGAAGTACATATGTTTGAGAGAGAGAAAAAATCAGGTCAGGTTAGAACAGCTAAAGGAAACTTTGATTTATCTGTCTTGATTGCACATGGTGTTAATTCAGCTTTAATGAAATCCAGATCCAGGAAAGAAGAAACAGTTGAGCATTTCTGTTTGTCAAGATAGAGAAGATATTAAAGAAATAAACATTATAATGTAAAAAGACACCGGCAACACTCAAATCCCTTTATGCCCATGAACAAAAGAAGAAAAAAAAGAATACTCTGCATACTGTTATAACAACCTCTGTATTCTCCCCAAGAGAATGTTTATTTATCCATGGTTATTCACACCTTTATTAATTTGTGAATATTTAGTGCAATAATTAGAAAATATTACTCCAAGATAAAACAAAAATGTAAGCATTAAGCTACACTTTATGCCATCTCTAATAATATCAATGCCTCATAACTCAAGATCATAAAGCACCATTTTCACACGATGCACCATACAACATTAGCCTGTTTTAAAGCCAGTGACGCCATTAGCCAATGTCTTATTCACTAGGGTTACAAAAAAGCAGCCACACAGTACAAGCCTCTAGTCTAAACCGTGGCTATTTAACTAGTTCTTGAAAGGAGCAGATAAGGAAATACTTGGGACCACAAGCGTATTGCAATGTAATTTTAGACCCATATAAAAACTTTAAAAAGACTGCATTTCAATATTTTGCACATATTTAGAACATCTGAACAATAAATATTTACATGATCTTAACATATAAGTGAGTTTCAGTATGTAACTCTGCAATTAGCTGCCTAAGCGCCTACAGTATTAGGAAATTAGCAGGAGCAGAATGTATAAGGGCAACATAAAGGCCCTTATGCCCTCTGTCCCCCAGTGGAAGAGCCCTGCTTTAAACTATAACCACAACTCTAACTGTAAGATATAATCATAACTATAAGCTATAACCCTTCTGTAAATATAAACCATGGAAAATCAAGCAACAGTGAGTCAGTCCCTGTGACAATTATATATTCCAAATGCTACACTATGTTAAATAACATTAACTATCATTATTACTGGTATTAAAAAAATAGTTATTTTATTTCCAACATATCTGGTTTCTGAACAAAACAGACAGCATTGTAGGATTTAATAAAAATGTTTTAATAAATTGATAATAAATTAAATGATAGACATTCAAATCCGGTCACAGTGGTATGGTGGACAGTGATCAACCCACAAAGTGATTGAGTGGTCAGAACCTATGAGTCTGGCTAGTCCATGATTGGTCACAGAGAAATGATACATGGCTACTTTAATTCTAGGGCAGGGCAATAATAATTCCCATCCCAAATCGTTTAATTTCACCCTAGCCGTTTTATTCCGTCCGTCATTTTTTACAGCCCAAGTCCGTTATGCCCAAATTGCTTAATTACGCCCAAGTGACTTAATTCATTACACACACACACACAAAATCACCATTTACAGTAAATAGTCTTAAGGACACTATCATACCTAACATCACTACAGTCAATTGGCCATAGCTCTAATTATACCATAATACAGTTCTATAGTAGAGAAAAACAGAATAGGTAGCGCTAACGCTATAGATAAGAAAAGAAAAAATGCAAATTAATAATGTATATAGTCGAACCTAATACTCTATAAGTGCAGTAGTATAGGTGGCTGCTGGTGATATCACTCTGACCCCCTGGTCAGAGAAACAAAGATGAACACAAAGATTAGATATCTATGGCGCCTAACATATAAACATATGTAAAAAATAAAGGATATATACAACCAGGACCGATGAGTATCCAGATCCCAGGAGTGCTCCAACAGATGTGTATTCGTGCTTAAAGTCCCAGACAGTCCAGGAGGAGCATATATGGGAAACACAAGAAGAAATAATGCAAAATTTAAGTGCAGATGTATTGGTAAAGAGATAAATGATGAGATGCAATCTTGGCTCTGATGGTATGCCTACTCACAAGATGTCAATGATATAAATGCGTTTTGCAGGTAGGGCTGCTACCCAGTAGGTGTTATTGATGTGTGGAACTCCCTCTAGGCTCGTCTCATCAGTATGGTGATAGTATATATGAGAGAGAAAGACAACAATACATAGCGCGATCTGATGTATAAAATACTTTATAAAAAATAGGTATATAAAATGTGCACTTACAATGTGCTAAAATCAATCAAGCGTTTGTCACAATAAATATGTATAAACTGGGTTCACCGCAGCTCTCACCGCCTCCCCTTGGTAATCCAGAGCTCCTTCGCCTGCACTTTGAAATCCCAGCTTCACTCTGAGCGTCCTTCTGTGCGTGTGATGTCACGGCTCTGAGGATAGGGAAAACTACGGGTCGCCCACTAGTCTAGAACACCACTCTACGCGTTTCGCCCAGCCCTTGAGAACTGCATATGGCTTCATCAGGAGTGTTTTACAAGTGTTTTACATATTACAAGTAGTTAGCGCCTTGTATCACTATTTTTCACTGTTCGTGCTTAAAGTGAAATACAAACAAAGTGCATAGCATAATACTGCGTGATAAACATAAAAAACATGACAAACTAACAAACAGCTTAGAATTCAACAGGTGAATTAGATATTAATAAAACATTTAATTAAAAGACATATAAGAAATTAATAAATATGGACAATAATAACAATATTATATATAAAAATGTAATTATGTCCCACTGAAGATATCTGCCAATGTGGTTGAAATGCCCACTCACCAGACAAATGAAAATAGCAGGCAGAGAACAATTTCGAGAGTGTCCCCTCTCATCTGTGGCTTTAGCAGCTTGGAACAGTAGAGGTTTGATCCACTTGCATCATCAGTATACTGTATAGTTATTTACACTACACTCATATTTCATCACTTCACTTTAAGTAGTCTATTTAGAGTAATCCAAGTCGCTATATATTATCACACTAAGCCTATCCCATTAGGAGAGACAGGCTGTTTTACACACACACATATATCTCACAACATTTTTGAATGATGTTTATTGACGCCTTTCACCATAGTATAATATTCACTAAATTTACAGATGATCATAGATCACTGTCTATATTACATTTATATTGTTACTAAGTTAAAATAAATATATTCACACTATTAAGCTTCATTATCACCATTTACCTAGTTAACACTTACTTATAGCTCACCTATAGAGGGTTTATTGCCTATATGGCACATATATATACATTAGTACTGTACACCTTTTAATTTTCAAACAGTGATATTCAATAAAGATTGAAGCCATATAATATTAATTTATTCACTTTATGTTAAGTTTTATATATGTTTATCACAAATGTCATTCCCATATGTTAATGTTTTATGTCAGTTATTGTATGTTTATATTTGTTATTATATTGTTCATTCAGCTGAGGTTTTATACCAATCTTGGACTTCCGCTCATTACGCATGTGCAGGACAACCATCAGGTGCATTGCATTATAATTGAACTCGATATATATAGGACACTTCGGGATTTCATCATTATTCCCTGAGGAAGGCAGCTTCTGAAACGCGTAGGGTGGTCCCACTGATCCTACTGCCGATTTGGTCTACTATCTCTTCTACTGGCTACAACATCATGAATCTGCTGCTGCCATTGCATGACACATTGAGTTTACCACAGCGAATCTATCATTGCCGTCTCCCAGCTGACTGCACATCCGGCTTGGTGCGAGGAGAAGGGCGCTCCGCCTGAAACCGCCAGCAGATGCGGGGAACTCTGCCGAGGCAAAGGAACAACGTTCCAAGCTGCTAAAGCCACAGATGAGAGGGGACACTCTCGAAATTGTCCACTGCATGCTATTTTCATCTGTCTGGTGAGTGGGCATTTCAGCCACATCGGCAGATATCTTTAGTGAGACATAATTCTTTTTTTATATATAATATTGTTATTATTGTCCATATTTATTAATTTCTTATATGTTTTTTTATTAAATGTTTTATTAATATCAAATTCACCTGTTGAATTCTCAGCTGTTTGTTAGTTTGTCATGTTTTTTATGTTTATCACACAGTATTATGCTATGCACTTTGTTTGTATTTCACTTTAAGCACGAATACACATCTGTTGGAGCACTCCTGGGATCTGGATACTCATCGGTCCTGGTTGTATATATCCTTTATTTTTTATATATATTTATATGTTAGGCGCCATACTGCTGCGACACACTTTATTCAAGCAAATACCCAGTATGTACCTGGCAGATACCTGGAATGCGCCGCTCCTCACCTCAGACAAGCCCCGTTGCGTTTGCCTTCCCAGCCATGGTTCATGCCTGGCTGACGGGCGGCTGATCTGTTAAATGATAATGATTAGGATTTAATAGGCTGCAATGCTTCGCGTGTCTACCAGATGGCATAAATTCATGAATTGTAATGCAGTATATATATAAATATGGTGCAGTATTGCAGCCAGCGGGAATAAAATGCTTCAATCCCTGCCTGGAAAATAACGCAATGCAACCGGGCAGAAAACAGTCACAAACCTCAATACACCCGAGTATACCCGAAGTCGTGGGACTAGCCGAGCTCGAATAAAGTGTGTCGCCAGTGTAGATATCTAATCTTTGTGTTCACAGTTCTATGGTAGACCAAACCTATAGGGTACTACACCCACCCTCCACGCAGGAAAAATGACTGCTCCCAGCCATAACTCCATAGGCTGATACATATAGATTTAATCATATAGACAGAAGAGCTTTTCCCACTGTCGGGGAATGACCACGGCGACCCCCTGGTAGTGGGCATTAAAATTGTGGGGTGTCCAATACGAGAGAATGGACCACCACAGGCAGGCACTCCTTTAGGAATGGAGGTAACAGCCGCTGGAGGTTAGGGGATAGGAGCAGGTACCGAGGGGGCCTGAGAGTGGGGCACACCGCAGCAGGGGCTTGGGGACCGCGTGGGTGCGCGAGACTTGCGGGGCACACGCCGTGGTAACGGAACGGCGTCAGAGACTGCTGGGGAAGGGACAGAGAGGATAGGAGAGCATGTGACATCAGAGACCCATGAAGGGGAAGGAATCCCCTGAAGCGTCACAGTGTCCCCCCCTTGAGGATCGATCTGCGAGCGATCCAGCCACGGTTTTTGGGGAAATTTTAGATGAAATTGTTGAAGGAGTTTGTGACGTGACGTGCCGGTACCCACGAACGCTCCTCCGGACCATAGCCCTTCCAGTGGACGAGGAACTGGAGCTTGTTTTTAGACCAGCGTGAATCAATGAGGGATTGGACCTCATACTCTTGTTGTCCTAGGGTGGACACTGGATTGGGTTTACTGGAAGGGTCTGGAAAATGTGATCTCTGTACAAAGGGTTTAAGCAGGAAGACATGAAACACGGAAGGAATCCTCATGGTGGGGGGTAGATCAAGATGATAAGCAACTGGGTTGACTTTTTCTATGATTTTGAATGAGCCCAGAAATCTTGGTGACAGTTTAGGAGATGGAGTTTTAAGCCTGATGTTCTTCGAGAACAACCACACTCTGTCACCAGGCTTGAATGAAGGACCTGGTTGGCGATGATGATCCGCCTTGGTTTTTTGTTTGGCAACAGCAGATTGTAAGGATTTGAGGATCCTTTTCCAAGAGTTCTGTAGGGTCATCACATGAGAGTCGGCTGCAGGAACGCCAGAAGGGGGAGAAGAAAGAGGAAGACTGCTGGGGTAAAAGCCGAAATTAATGAAAAAGGGAGACTCCTGGGTAGACTCATTTTTGAGGGAGTTGATAGCAAATTCGGCCCATGGTAACAGGTCCACCCAGTTGTCCTGTGAGTCCGATACGAAACATCTGAGATATTGCTCTAGGGTTTGATTA